>NW_027117303.1:0-187342 GCF_038021145.1 Phyllosticta citriasiana
AGTCGACACCTAAGCCCAAACCACCGCACTCGACCCCTGGAAAGCCGTCAACACCCAAGCCCAAGCCGCCGGTCGTTACGTCCACCGTTGTAGTTGGGCCTAAGCCGACACCTAGTAAACCATCATATCCTACGCCGCCGCACTCGACGCCTGGAAAACCGTCGACTCCAAAGCCGCCGCACTCGACGCCCGGAAAACCCTCACCACCTAAGCCTAAACCGTCGACGCCTGGTCCCAAGCCGCCGCACTCCACGCCTGGGAAGCCGTCAACACCTAAGCCCAAACCACCGCACCCTACGCCTGGCAAACCTTCGACGCCTGGTCCCAAACCACCGCATTCGACGCCAGGGAAGCTCTCGACTCCCGGACCTAAACCTAAGCCCACCCATTCGAAGCCGCACCACTCGCATTCTTCGACACATTATATTACAAAGACCATAGTCGTTGATCCAGATTCAAGCACGGGCCCAGCGAAGCCGACTGAGATCCATAGTCATCCAAAGCCTCCCCACAGTCATCCTAAGCCGAAGCCCACTCCAGTTATTATCACTTCATCGACTCCCGTCCCAGTCGTAGTTACATCTACCACGGTGGTAGTCTCGGCTTCGTCGGTTCCGATCATTGTGGGCTCGTCGTCGACAGTTCTTCCCGTGGCTTCGTCGTCGACGGTGGTTGTCGTTCAGACCACGACAACGTACTCGCCAATTTACATCACCGTGACGGCCACGCCCAAGATCGTAACTATCACCAAGGGCGGCCGTCCGCACAAGACCAAGACGCGCCCATCGCGGCCGCACCCTACGCCAAAGAAGGGCCACGATAGCCAGTTCTACGCTCCCATCCAGGTCGAGGGCAGCAACAACACGGTCAACGTGATCATGGTGGATGGCAACTACTACATCAACTCGAACGGCGATTGCGGACGCAACTGCCGGGGCAAGAAGAAGGATAAGAAGGACCCCGAGCACCTGCTCTCGCGACGGGCCAACGTGCCCGAGGGCTTCAAGTCGGTGCACGACGTGCTGCCGCGCGAGATCCTCGACAAGTTCAACCGCAACGAGATCAACGTGTGGGTGCCATCAAAGGCCGGCCACAGCGTCTACTTCGCCCATTTCTGCGCCAAGTGCTTCATCGTGCCGGTGTACTGGGACGGGCGGTACGTGGCGCCGCCCATCGACAAGAAGGACAGGGACAGGATGTACCAGATCAACATCATCGGCGAGAAGTGGTATGACCGGCAAAAGACGCAGGGCTGGTTGAAGTACGGCCCGCCCAAGTGCCTGAGCTGCGAAAAGGGCTTCCGCTGGCCCTTCTCAAAGGTCGACGTCGTGTCGGCTACGCCGACTCCCCGGTCCATCTATCACAAAAACACGAAGCGTGACATTAGCATGCCCACGCCTATCAACAACAACAACAACAACAACAATGATGATGATGATAATATGAACGCGCCCCTGCCCGTCCTCCCCACAACCACGCCGCCGTACAAGCGTGCGTTTACCCCCAACGTCCAGTCCCTCCGGCAGACTCCTCCTCCTGCCGCTGCTGCTGCTGCCGCTGCCGCCGCCGCCTCTCCATTCACCTTCAAGCCGCGCGTCTCGCACCAGAACAGCGCGCCGCTGAGGGCGCCCGCGGCGACGCCCCGTCCCATCATGATGATGGTGCAAGAGCCGGACGGACACTTCGCGACGCGCGGCGTCGACGCGTCGGACGTCATGCCCGCGCCGGCCGACCTGCCCTATAGCTTCCAGCCGGCGGCGCCGCCGCCGGGGAGCCGCAAAGACCAGGAGAAGGAGAAGAA
Organism: Phyllosticta citriasiana; assembly: GCF_038021145.1. Classification (NCBI taxonomy): domain Eukaryota; kingdom Fungi; phylum Ascomycota; class Dothideomycetes; order Botryosphaeriales; family Phyllostictaceae; genus Phyllosticta; species Phyllosticta citriasiana. The sequence goes on from NW_027117303.1 coordinate 1,802, forward strand.
GAAGTCGTCGGGCGCTCGATTAAGCGCTACGCGTTCGATGGCGCTGGTGCTGCTCGTTGTGGTTTTGAGCATGTGTTTGTAGGTAGTTTTTTGAGGTTTTGCTGCTGCTGCTGCTGCTGAAGAAGAAGAAGAAGAAGAAGAGGAGGAGGAGGAGGAGGAAAGAGATGGAGAGGAAAGAGATGGAGGAGAAAAGGAAACGTGATTTCGCTGTCTGCAGTACATACATGCTGCCTAATGTAAACCAGACCACATGTATGTAGACCGCCATCGTTCGTCGTTACCGTTCGTCAATTTCGTCGTCTGCTTCTACTTTAATTTCTTCACCAAGTACGCAGGCAGGCAGGCAGGCAGGCAGGCAGGCGGACGGGACGGACGGGACGGACGAGCGACCAACCAACCGACCGACCGACCACACGCACGCACGCATCTCGTGTCGGTCGGCGTAATTGATATTAGTCGCATGCATGGCTTAGAGCCAAAAACGTAGGAGGAGATTTCATGGGCTGGCTTCACGATGGGGGGGGGGGGGGGGGGGAATTCTTGTAGCGGTCGTTCTGGACGTTGTGTTGTGTGAGATGGATGGACTTCCGCGGTGTTGTAGGGAAAGGTCAAAGATGGATGGACTACAGCATTCGCGCAACCAGACAGTCTAATTCAAAAATTGTCAACAATCACCGGACTTTGCCATCTGATGTTTGAATGCTCCTTCTGTCTACAATGTAAAGACACTCATTCCATGGCGACCAAGTGCGCCTGGACACCCCTTTGGCTCATGGCATCTTGAGTCCTTAAGACTACTGCCATCAGTCGTTGGGCCAATCTGGCCAGCCATGGCGACATCTCACGCAGCATTCGCTCGCTCAAAAGAAAACCAGGTCTCAGAACAATTGTTGAAATTGCAAGAAAAGAGCCGCCTCCAACGCAAAAAGACGAAGAAGCGACCGACTTTCCAAACCATCCGACCTAGCTGCTGTGAGTGACGCAAACTACCACACGGACGCGATGCGCCAGGACAAAGGGCGTGTAAGAAACCAGATTTCCAACCACGCGAAGAAAAATCGAATATTTACAAAATATCAAGCAATCGGAAAACATGTGTGTATTTCGACGCGCCAGTAAAGGTGCTGCTCACTGTCGCTTAATCTCCAAAACGCCGTTAGAAAAGGGCCACCAATTCATTTAAAACCCATTTCGCTTTTTCGTACATCATGCAGAGCAACTCGTGAAAAGTCGGGACGAGAACGAGTCTCGCCGCTATGACTCATCTTCCTCTTCCTCGCCAGTCTGTCTCAACGTTAGCATATTGTAGTCGAGATGTGAATGGCATGACTTACGTTGTCGTGGAAGTTGGTTCCGTGCGTCGTCTCGTTGATGACACCCTTGCGAATGCAAAAGTCTCCGAAGCGCTCGCCCTCGTTGCGCTCCAGAGCGTAGCGCTTAAAGAGAGGCTTCAAGATGGCGAGAATCTCTTCCTCCTTGATCGACGACCGGTACAGCTTGTTGAGGCGCTGGCCGTGGTAGCCGCCACCAAGGTACATGTTGTAGGCACCGTAGGCCTTGCCGACGAACGCGACTTCAGCGAGCCAGGGGCGCGCGCAGCCATTGGGGCAACCAGTCATGCGCATGACGATGCTGTCTTGTCGAAGACCAACCTCCTCGAGCGTGTCCTCCACCTTGCCGATCAGGACAGGCAGATAACGTTCAGACTCGGCCATGGCAAGACCGCAAGTGGGGAAGGCAACACAAGCGGAAGATGACAGACGAAGAGCAGAGAAGTTGGTGTTGTCGAGCTTGTACTTCTTGAGCATCTCCTTAATGTTGTCGAGGTCGTCGTCGTGGACGTTGGAGAGAATCAAATGCTGGTTACCAGTCAGGCGGAATTCACCTTTGTGGACCTTTGCAATCTCGCGAAGACCCGTCTTCATGGGGAAGTCGGCGGTGTCCTCGATGCGACCGTTCTCGATGAACATGGTAAAGTGGTTGAGACCGGCCTCGTCCTTGATCCAGCCAAACGTGTCAATGTTGCTCTCGAACTTGAAGGGACGCGGCTCGGCGAAGCCCTTCTTGCCCCAGTACTCCTCGACCTTGGCCTTGAAGGTTTCGACACCCATGTCGTCGACGGTGTATTTGAGACGGGCGTGCTTGCGGTTTTTGCGGTCTCCGTGGTCGCGCTGCACAAGCATAACCTTTTCGCAGGCAATGTGCACCTCGTCGGTAGGAACGAAGCCGAGCATGCTGCCGGTACGGGGATAGGTCTTCTTGTTGTTGTGCGTCGTTCCCATACCACCACCAACGAGAACGTTGAAGCCCTCGAGGTGACCATCCGCACCCTTGATGGCAATCAAGCCGACATCGTGGGCGTAAACGTCCGTGTCGTTGTAGGGAGGAATGGCAATGGTAATCTTGAACTTTCTGGGGAGATACGTGGGGCCGTACAGCGGCTCGTCGTCAACAACGGCGTTGCCAGCGACCTGCGTCTTCTTGTCGTCGTCGTCGTCCGTCAACCAAATCTCGTGGTAGGCGGTGGTCGAGGGCAAGAGATGGTCGGAGACCTTTTGGGAAATGGCGAAGACCTCGCGGTGGAACGCGCTCTGGGCGGGTAGGGAGCTGCACATGACGTTGCGGTTGACATCACCGCAGGCGGCAATGGTGGTCATGAGCGCGCGGTTGATGGCCTGCATGGCCGGCTTCAATTTGGTCTTGATGATACCGTGGAACTGAAACGTTTGACGCGTCGTCAGCTTCATTGTCTCGTTCCCGAGGGTGTTGCTAATGTCGTCCATCTTGATCCACTGGTCGGGAGTGGAAACACCACCGGGGAGACGGCAACGAATCATGAACGAGTAGGCGGGCTCGAGACCCTGGGCCTTGCGCTCGTCACGCACGTCACGGTCATCCTGCATGTATGTACCGTGGAACTTGGTGAGCTGCTGGTCGGCCGCCGAGATGGCCATGGTCGAAGGGTCCTTAAGACCCTCAACAATGGTACCGCGGAGGAAGTTGGACTGGATCTTGATGTCCTCGTTGGTCAATGGCGGGGGCTCCTCAGGGAGACCGTCGACCTTGTCGACGCCGAGAGCTTGCCAAAGCTTGGGCTCCCACTCGCCGTAGCCAGTCTGGAATCCATCGGGGTCCTGGTCGTCACCGAGGCCGCAGGGTGTCATGGCCTTGCCGCCGAGAGTAACCAGGCGGGCGTGCAGGTCCTTGGCGGGCTTGTTGTAGTAGATCCTGTCCTCCTTGCGCGGCCAGTAGTGGCTGTCTCCGAGACCAAAGACGGCAAAGTTTACCGACGCGAGGTCAATGTCGGTCGAGTTTTTGACGGCCTCCCAAAAGTTCCTTCCGTTTTGCGGGAGTTCACCCTGGCCGGCAGTACTGGTAATCATAACAATGTTCTCCTCGTTGTTGATGTCTTCGAGAGGGTAGTCATCCATGGCCATGACCATGGTCTTGAGACCACGAGCCTTGCCCCGGTTGCCCAACCGCTTGGCCAGGTTCTCGGCGTTGCCATTGTCCGAAGCAAAGAGAATGGTCAAGGGAGCGCCCTGCAGCCCTTCCAAGAGCTTTCCGTAGGAGTCCTTTGCCTTGCGCTTTTGAAGCTCGCGGACCTCGGTGCCATAGGAAGAGGAGAGGTTGGCCGAAAATTGCGGGTGCCTCTTCATCAACTGAGAGAGGTAGTTGTCGCGGCGGAGAAATTCCTCGAGCTCCTTCTTGATCCTCTCAGAGTCGAGCTTGAAGTTCTCCTCGTTCCTGTCCTCGGCCTTGGGGTCCCAACGGTAGAGGGGCCAGTATCCGAGGTCGACAGCCTTTTTGGTTTCTTGGAGAACAGTCAAGGGAGAGTCGTCCTCCTTGCTGTAGGGCAGGTAGGCAAGGACGACCGAAGGACCGTCGAACTTGTCTGCCTCGATCATGGCCTGAAGGACTTGTGTGTACGAGCTGTAGACAGCCGTCGAAGCCACGTACGCGTTGCCAAAGTTCATGGCGTACAGACCAATGTCCTTCTTTCTCCTGGCCGAGTCGGCGGCGGCGCGCTCGGAGTAGGGGGTAGAATCGACGATGAGCATGTTGACATTTTCGCCCGAAGCCAGGACGTGGTGGACACCCGAGTTGCCCAGGTCGTAAGCCCAAGCGTCGGATCCAACGAGCCACTGAGACTCCTTGCGGAAGAGACCCTTGGAACCAAGAAGCTTGCTCGCGGCCTCGGAAGCATCCGTGGTCAACTTGGAGATGACCTCTTCAGCGAGAGCCTCAACCTTGGCAGCATCCTCGGCCGCCAGAGCCCACTTGGAGAGCGACTGCTTCGCCTCGTCAGACTTGAGCTCGCCCGACTTGGCAGCCTCCTGAGCCTCGGTGATGAAGCGCTTGCGGTGCTCCAGTCTGGCAAGGAGCGAACCAAATCCGTACTCCGGAGTGGCGGCGACCTGTGCGGAGATGCCGGCGTGCTCGGAGCCGAGCTGGTTGGCAATGTAGAGGCGCTCCTGGAACAGTTGGTTCAAAATCTTCATGTAGGCATTTTCGAGCTGGGGCTGGCTGGGCTCCTGCTCGCTGGAAGGAGCAGGAGAGGGGCCATCCATCTTGCCAATCTGGAGGTTCTGGATGGGCTTGTCGGAGTAGAGGTTTTGGAAGACACCGCGGAGAGCCTGGCGGACGGTGGCCTCCTCAATGTAGCCAAGCTGGTGGCCGACAATAGTGGGCGAAGCGCCTTTAGTGCCCTTAAGGGAAATCAAAAGATCCATTAGAAGCGGGCCCCATTTCGTAGTCTTTCTCCGCACTTGCTCCAACACAGCAATCTTCTTGATGGACTTGGGAAGGATGCTCGACAGTTGAGCTCCCAGCCACGGCCTGTATAATCTGACGGTAACGATTCCAGGGTTCGAGTAGTCGCCACCTGCCTCGTCAAGCTCCTCGGCAAACAACGCCGTGTCCGAGCCGAAAATGAAAACAGCAGCCTCGGCATTGGCCGGGCCAGTGTAGGAAAATGGTTGGTACTCGCGACCAGTGGCCTCCTTGACGGTGGCCCAGATGGTTGAGACGAGCTTGAGAATGTCGTCGGAAGAAACTGGCCTAGCCGAGACAGACTCGACGGTCGTGGCAGAAGAAACGGTGCTCTGCTTGTCACTGGCGGCGCTGCTACCACGTCTCGAGGAACCAGAAGACGACTCGCTGGGGGAAGCACCGCCGGCCTGCTGCTCAGGAAGAGTCAGGCTTTCACTGACAGTGCCATTGACCGGGGGTGTTTGGCCACCGACGGTGGTGACGGAGGCAACTCGGCCCTCGTCGGCGTACAACGTCGTCTCTCCTGATGTTGTGCTTTGAAAAACTCTTGCGGCGTCCACGTCCAAGACCTTCTTCACCAGTTCCCGGTCCTCTTGAGCAATTGGCTTCGAGTTCGATACAACAGAGGAATCAAAGAAGTGAACGACACCCTTGCCCGACTTGATTGCGAGGGCGTGGGCCGTCAGGGCGAGGTCCTGTGCCTCTTGCAGCGACTCGGACTGCAAGAATGTGAAGCCGCATTGCCTGATGGAGGTGATGTCCGAGTAGTCGGGGTAGCCATTCGGCTGCAGAGAGACGTGAATGACGACGGGATATTGCGCGAGCTTGTAGAGGTGGGGTATCGATTTGACGAGGATGGATGAGGGGGCAGTGACGGAAACAAGCTTGCCAGAGCGAATTGGCTGGAAGACGGAGAGGAGAGGGTCTGCATTATGCCTTGCTGGCAGAATCTACGGCGGGTTAGCTTTGCGGAGGATTGGAGCAGTTCGGAGGTTTACCTCTGGGAGGTCTCTGGCCACCACCGAAGGCGCCTTGGATGCGCTCAAAGCGGAGAGGTGAGCAGAAAAGTCAGAGTCCTGTTTCAAGGACGGCTGGACAGAGATGAGCACATCGCTGGCAAGGTAGGCGATGCGCGCCACTGGGGTCGTCAGTATTGGAGCAATTCATTGTTGTTGCGGCGAGTTGCGGGCCGGTTAGGATGCGGGGAATGGGGCTCGACATACCGGCCTCTCCAGCATTGGTGACAGAGCCCATGGTTGCGGTGATGGTGTCCGGTGGGCGAGTCGATGCTGGGAGAGAGTGGGAGAGAGTGGGAGAAGGGGAGAAGGGGAGAAGGGGAGAAGATGTCGGATGAAATGGCGAGAGGTGGAGAGGTCAAAGGCAAAGGCGCGCCTGGATGGGAAGTATTATGCAAGCGCTTGACTGGGACTTTTTTTGCGTTGCTAATGACCTTTGGCTGGCTCCGCATTGGCCTGGCTCGCCATCACATCATCCGCGCTAACTCGACATGGCAGCCGGCCGCCCGAGAGGTTGGCCACTTATCTCAGCACTCGCCGACCAGCCGTCGTACTGAATTCTGAATACCTGAACCATTTCTCTGTCAGCATTGTTCGAATTGCCATGCGCCTGTTTCGGTACATGAACCGCGTTCCAGTTCTGCCCGCTCCAGCTCCCACGTCATTGCCAAACCTCGGCAACCCTCCGATAGCGACACGCCTTTCTACTACTACTACTACTACTACTACTACTACTACTACTACCACCACAACTCCCCGACGCCTATCCCCATCGTCTTCACCTCGTTCTCATGCATTCGTAGCCTGCCGCTCCGCAATGACCCTCGCGACGTCCAATGCCGCGCCCGACTACCCCACGGCTGATGGGGCCCCGCCCTTGGTCCCTGACGCCCCTCCCCTGCCCTTTGCAAAGCTATGCGCGCGTTTGGACGACACAGTAGCAACCTTTTTGGACCAAGAATTCCAAGATGCGCGACTCTCTGCCGTCCAGGCCCAGACTCGCGTCGCGCTGGGCGTCATTGAAGAGGCGTTGCAAAGATACAGGTAGGCTCAGCCTGCCACCTACCAACCATCCTCTAACCCACTAGCTTCTCCGAACTGTCCCTCTCCTACAATGGCGGCAAGGACTGCCTAGTTCTCCTCATCCTCTACATCGTAGCGCTCCACCGACGCAGCGTCGCCGCTTCGTCGCCAATTCCGCCGTCCATCCAATCTGTGTACATACAATCCGCCCACCCCTTCCCCGAAGTCGAGCACTTTGTTGTCTCGTCGACGCGGGCCTACAGCCTCTCCCTCGCGACCTATGCCTCGCCAATGAAGGCTGCCTTTGCGTCGTACCTCCGCGACCAGCCCAACGTCAAGGCCATCTTCGTCGGCACGCGGCGCACCGACCCCCACGGCGAGCACCTGACGCACTTTGATCCGACCGACCACGGCTGGCCCAGTTTCATGCGCATCCATCCGGTAATCGACTGGCACTACGTCGAGATATGGACGTTCATCCGCCACCTCCGCATCCCCTATTGTCCGCTCTACGACGCCGGTTACACGAGCCTGGGCGGCACCACCGATACGCACCCGAACCCGGCCCTGCGCATCGACATGACTGATCACTTCCGCCCAGCCTACGAGCTGGTCGAGGACTACGAGGAGCGGCTCGGCCGGGACGGAGGTGGAGCCAGCAGCGGCAGCAGGAACGGCACGATGCGGAAGCCGTCTCCGCAAACGGCGACCGGGGTAGCGCAGCCAGGGCCTCAGACGTCGAATTGACGGAACGGTAAATCTTGCAGCGGCGAGGCGGGGTACCGTGGAGGATTGGGGCAAGAGAAGAATTGCATCACATTTTGGGAACCCCACGTGGGGTGCGTAAATAAGAGCGTAAGCGCATCGCATCGCGACCCGGCGGTTAAAACCAGGCACATTTGGCATGGACCCGGAGCGACGACCATGAAGCATGGCGGGGCGTCAGGCGAGGACCTTGAACAGCGAATGTGGTTCATCCTTTTGGAGAAACGGTGGTTGGCGCTAAGCACCGGCAGTCAGTCCCTTGGATCGGCTCTGCATACGTACATACATATGCATGCGCGGCGGAGATTTGGGGAGAAGACTACACTCCCGCGGCCGCAGCACAAGCGCGTCCCGAGGACCAGTCAGGCGGGAGGCAAGGCGATCAAGACGGAGAAGAGAAGAGAGAAAGAGAGAGCCATCTCAGCGCAGCGAGCATTTCTGTCCCCATCATCTTATCTGTTGCGGATCTTGAGGAGGACATGCTGTCCATAGCATCTCGGGAGACTTCACGTTGCAGTATCTACACTACATTGCTGTTGATAGACTGTATTCTGTCAGACTTCTTCAATCTTCTTCAGCTTCTGCCGCGACACACGCGCCTCAATACCGAGTCTGGAGACGAGATGCATCCCTGACCCAGACGTCATCAATCCATCATACCGCAAGTAGGCTTGAAAACAGTTTCCAACAGTGCTCGCAGAGAGGGAGACAAAAAAATTTGAAGAAAGATAACAAAAAAGTCAAAAAGGGCTTAATCCGCACAGCTCCCCGGTCCCTTAGGTTGGTACCTTAACCTACATACCACACGCATGTGAAACACCACTTCCACAGCCAGCGGCAGATAATCATACCAGCGTACTATGTATCCGACAGAACAAAGACGCATCCACAAGCCCCCGCCCGCCCGTCCATCCATTAACCGATCTCGCACTCGGTCAGACCCGTCCCGACGGCCATGCCAACCCCCAAGCACCAGACAGGCAGTCATTCCACTCCGCCCGCCCACCTCACCGCCCACGGCCTCGGCGCGTCTGTAGTTGCCGAACGAAACGCTTACCTACCCTAGCCTTTCCTCCCCATTCAATACAAAAACGCAGCGTAAGCAATACGTGAGAAAGAGCGAAAGCACTGCCCCGCGCCCTTACTATACAGGTGGGTACTTTACGCCCGCCGATCACCTACCTACCTACCTACCTACGTATACCTTACCTAGCTCACGCTCCCTCCACCTCCCTCACGCAAGCGGCGGCGTCCATGCGCAGCCCTGCGTCAAGCTGTCCAGCACATCCATCTACCCAGTCGTCTGTCTGTCTGTCTGTGTGTGTGTGTATGTGTGTGTGTGTGTGTGGTTGAAGTGCAGAAGCCGATGTCGGCTGCATCCATTTTTAGTGCGAGACTCCTGCTTGCTTGGTAATATGCTGGCTGGCTGGCTGGTATCAGGCTGAAGTCGGCCTTTCCGTTCTCTGCTGTCGCTGAGGGACGCAGAGGGAGGGAGGGAGGGAGGGGTATGACTGACCGGACTGGACCAGACCCCAGCGAGCGATCCCCGTTTTGGGTTCGGGGCGCGGATGGGGCCGTGCGCGCAAAGGTTATTCTGTCGACACTCGACACTCGACGACACCTAGGTGCATATGTACTTTCTTTCTCTTCGGGTGTCTCTCTCTCGGTTGCACTTGACCCTCCCATCTGGCGATGAATGGTGGCTCAGGACGAGACGGATGGATGGATGGATGGATGGATGCCAAGTCGCTTTAGCGGAGGAGGAGGAGGAGGAGGAGGAGAAGAAGAAGAAGAAATAGAATATTTAATGGAGAGGTATCTACCCACCTACCAACCGCGTATACACAAGAATGAAGTACCCTACTCCATCACGCTACTATTCATCCACCATCAAAAACCGCCGTCAAAAGGCTTATCATCTACTCTCTACAATTGCTCCCACACTCCCATCATCCGATCCAACTAACTGATCAACCAACGCACACGCCGAATGGAAACCCGATGTACCTGCACAAAACACCCCGACCGAATCTCCTCCCTAAGCCATCTGGCCCCCAAATCCCTGTCCCAAAAAAAAAAAAAAAGCCTCCAAAAAAAAAGTCCAAAGAAATTGTCCGACCACCCAAAAATGGAAAAAGTGATGCCGATGTCGATGCCGATGCCGATGCCGATGCCGATGCCGACACCAATGCCGCTGACGCTGACGCAGTGCCGGACGCCGGGTGTGAGCGCCGAGACTTGGGTGCGCCCGCGCTTGGATGCCGAAGATGCCGAAGATCCCCCCCCCCCCCAGTGTCACTCATCATCGCTATTGGCCACTGGTCGACCCTTAAATGATGTGTTTGCCGCTGAAGAGCTGTTCAAAGTCCAAATTATCCGGATCTTTGAATCCACTCTGCTGATTAGTCAAGTCTTGTGCAATGCGCCCTCACGACATCATGGCGTTATTCCCCCTGTACAGTAGTACACCACATGGCGCCTCGAATTCGCCACTCAAATCTCGCGTCTTGCTGTACAAAGCACATTATACTGCATCTCAAACCACCGCTCCAGCGATAGACTACCGCTTCCCACATCTTCTCACCACCACGAAACACATTCAACTGACACCATTTGTATTGCTAGACTACTCGTCGGCTAAAAAGCACTCAGGTAGAAAAGAGAAGAAAAAAAAAAAGGACGAGGGGCCACGTAACTAGCCTCCTCCCCAATCTGTCAAGAGAGAGATTGAAGGGGGCAACACGCCCCAAGTCCGACTGATGATTGCCGCAAAAAAGAGAAAAAGATGCCGTACAAAAAGCGCATGCAAACAAAAGACAGGGTCGAAGAGAAAAAGAGCCGCCCAAATCGTCATCGTCGTAGCCCGCGAGGGCAGATCAATCTTCTTTTTTTGTTCCCGACCAACCAGGCTGACCAGAAGAGAGGAAGGAAAAAAAAAAAAAAAAAAAAAAGGGGGAAATCCCATTACGCTGCCTGTCGCCATTCCCTAGACGAAAAACTTCAACATGCAAAGGGGAAAAAAAGAAAGAAAAAAAAAGCAAATCCACAATCGTCAAAAAACATACAAGCATAGGCGAAAGGTGACCCCAACGTGGCGGCTGAGATGCAGGCCAAACGACGAGCCAATGCGACGAGAATCGATTAAACGGCTGTCGGCGACGCGACCTTCCATGCGGTCCATAATCCATACTTCCGTCTCTTGGTTGCGTGGCGATGATTCGTTCGTTTGTCAAAGTAGAGATAAACAAGTCCGGACGTGACTACTCGCGGTCGCTGGCGGCGTTGCTCGAGGTCGACGAGTGATCGCCGTGGGCAATGACGGGGGTGGTGGGACGAGGCTTGTCGTCTTCGTTCTGAACGCGAACGACGGGCATCTTAGACTGAGTCGGGGCGAGCTGGGACGAGCGCGCAACGAAACCGCGGCCGTTGCGGTCACGGCCCTGACCAAAGCCCGTGTGCGTAGGCTTGTTCAGGTAGTTTTCAAACTCGTTGCCATCCTTCTGGGGAGTGAGGGAAGAAATGCGTTGCTGGGGAGCGACCAGGCCGGGATTCATGTTGTTGACGCCCCTGGACTGAAGAACGCCGTACTCGAACTCGGCAGCGCGAAACTGGCGGGCGGCGGCAGTCTGCTGCTTGAGAATCTTTTGCTCCTGCGTGTCGGCGTAGCGAATCTGGATCGTGTGCTCCTCTCCGTCGGAAACGGTGACGGGGGTGTTGTTGAATTTCTTGATGACTTCCTCGCAGACATCGCGCGTCTCGAAGCGGGCAAAGCCGACGCCGCGGCCGTGGCCGGCGGGGTCACGGAGGATCTTGCTCGAGCAGACCTTGAAGGGGGCGAAGACGTTCTGGAGCTCCGCCTCGTTGATGTGACGAGGAATGTTGGAGACGTAGAGGTTGGTGTTGTGTTCGTCGGCAAACTTCTTGAGCTTCGCGTAAAAGGATTCCTGAATGGTCAGCAGGCGTCATTCAAGAGGGTCGACTGATGCTTACACGCGCAAAGCTGACTTCGTAGCCGAGGTAGTGGAAGCCGCGAATGCAGTTCTCAGCGTCCTTGAAGTTGTAATACTTGATGAAGCCGAATCTGCAGGCGTCAGCACAGCACAGAAGACAAACAAAAATGACTCACCCCTTGCAAAGATTGGTCTTGACATCGATGATGGACTTGGAGCTCTGAATGTCGCCAAAGCGGATGCCCCACTGGTGCAGCATGTCGTCCGTCGTCTCGGGAAGCAGGCCGCGGATGTAGACATTGGTCTCGCCGTTCTTGTTCTCGAGCGAACGGTCGAGGGGCTTGACGGGGGAACTGGGCGCGGGAATGGCACGAGGAATGGCAGGCTCCTTGACGAGAAGCTCCTGAATCTCGGGCGGAATGGTCTGCGAGACAGGAGCCTTGTTGACCTGCGGGACGTAGAAGGGTCCGAGGTGAGAAGGCGAAGGAGTGCCGCTGCCAGGGTAAATGGCGTTTGGAGATCCATTCATGTAGACGTTGGGCTGGTAGGTGGCGTGGGCGCTCGTATAGGGAGTGCCGGGCAAGTCCTGCTCGGTGGAAGAGATGGAGTCGCGGCGAGGAGTGATGAGGGCCGGCTCCGCCGAAGAGACACGCGAGTTCCAGTTGTTGGCAACGGGGCTGTTGTTGTCCAGCATGTGGTGTCCGTACTGGAACGCCGCATTGTGGGGGATGTAGTGATTGAGCGGCGTCTGCATGCTGGGCGAGTGGGGAAGTCCATGGTGATAGTTGTGGATTCCAGGAATCATCTGGGCCGCCTGCTGGTACACCATCGCGTGCTGTCCGTGTTGCATGTGGGCTGGGACGGAGACGCCGAGCTCAGAGGACGTGGCCGAGACGTGAGAGCCAGGCTTGGTCGAGCCGAGGGAAGGGTGGTGCAAGTTCATGCCGGCGAAGCCCTGGGTCAAAGCAGCCAGGCCCGCGTCGCCCACCAGACCGTGATATGGCAAGACGCCGGGGTGTCCAGGGTTCAAGAAGGCAGGACGGTGAGTCTGACCTTGGTAAGTGCCGTAGACGGCGGCGCGTCCGCCAAAGTTGGCCGGGTGGTGGCCACCAAAGTTACGCTTGCGCTGCGAGTCGATGTCGGAGAGAGCCGCCATTGCTGTAGACTGCGACGTATGGTCAGCCTCGGTCGAAAGAAGAAGAGAGGTTTTGGGCGACGGGGCGGAAGTGAAGAGCAGTACCTGGGCGGTGATGGAGTGCGTTAGTTGATAGCGAGCTACCGTTGCCAGAGAGTCGGATCGACCTGGAAGATTGATGTCAGCGTCTGCAAGTTCGGGGGGGGGGGGGGGGAGGGTTAGTGTTGCATATTTGGAAGGCCCGTGCAACGGTCGAGGGTGGAGGGCAAGGTTGGGCGACGGGAACATACCTGACGAAGATGCTGGATCGCTTGAAGATGTGAGGGAAGCGACTGCGAGCAAAAGCTGTAGGATGGGGCGTCAGCTGGTGTTGGTGTTGTTCAGGTTGTTTTGGAGCCGAGGTGTCGAGGTCGAGGTTGATTGAGGTCGAGGGCGAGGTCGAGGTGGTGCAAGACTCACTTTGGGCTTGAGGAAAGCTACAAAGAAATGCAGGGCCCTGAGGCGGATGGATCGTAGCGGGACGAGGCAAAAAGTGGAGCGCAGAGGGCGTCGAGGGAGAGGTCGGGGGTGGCGAAGATATAGAAGGGTGGTGGTGCTGGGGCTCGCTAAGGGCAGTCGAGGTGGGTGACGGAGAGGGCTTCTGGCAGGAGGCAACGTCAGTAAGTGGCAGGACCTCAACTGAGCAGCCAGCGGGCGCCTCCAAGCCCGTCGCACTTCACTTTCAGACTCGACCAGGCACGACTGCTGCTGCTTCTGCTGTTGCTGGTCTCGGTGTTGTGTACTCTCTCAACGCTCCAGCGCCAAAACACCTACCCACTAAGATACGGACGGCAAAGGAAAGAAAGGAAAAAGGCTGTCTCGATAGCAATGCAATTGCCAAGAGGGACGGGAATCTGGGTCTGGCGCGCGAGGGCGAGAAGTGGCACTTTAAATGCACACAACAGTCTGTGCAAAGGGGTGTACAGAACAGGCACCGGGGCGCTTTCTTTTGCAGCGTGTACAGAGTCACCCAATGCGAACCACCGCTCTCGAGCGTCTCGTCTGAGACAAGAACAGTATGCAGGCGGCTGAAAGGGCTCGACTGTCCCCACGGCATGCACCCCTCACGACTCTACGACGACTGTCGACATTTTGCGGTTTCAGCTAACATGAGGCTGGGGGGCACCTCCTCTATCAGCTACAGGTCGCAAACGAGCAGCGGGTCAATCTCCAGTGCTGCAGCAGCATCACGGACCGGCACTCTCGTCACTGGCCAATTGACGTCAGATGGGCTACTGGGGATCTTTGTACAGTACCTTACCTACATACATGATACACAGTTGCATCTGAGAGGATTTCCCAGGCTCGGTCGGTGCATCTGCGAGATGGACGCCCGCGGGACCATGCATGCACGCAGCTTGCTTGCTTGCTTGCTTGCTTGCTTGCTGGCCTGGTCTGGCCTGGATGTTTGCTGTGTGTGTCCTACGGTGCGAGGGTGGTCGGCTGGCATCCGCTTGGCCCGCTGCTCTGCTCCCACGACACGACGACGACGACGACGAGGGACCTCAAGTCGACGTTGGCCCGGTGCATGAAGCAAGGACCCAGGGCCAGAAAGCAAGCAGGTCCAAACATAGCACATCGACCTCAGCGCGCAGACCCTGAACGCCATTGGCCGTCCAGCTGGTCCTGGGATCGATCGTGTTTGTCATCCCGCGAACCTGGGTTGAGCGACGGGGAATCCACAAGAAGATTTCCCCCCTCCCCCCAGGCGCCTTGTGCGACGGCGTCTTGCTGTTTGGAGCTTCCCGTGCGCCTGGTGCTTCGTGGGCGCATCGCACATGCGAGGGACGCCCAAAGGGCCAAAGGGAGCCAGACGCTCTCCCCACGGCGTCATTCAGGTAAGCGCAGGACATTGGGACGGGCTCAGACGATGCGCATCAGGCGACGCGGACGTCGGCGAGGACGGACCAGCATTTCCAGGTCGTCGTGGGAACGAGAGAGATGAAATGAAATTGAAAGGAGCCGACCTGTCACATTGTTGTTGTCCTTTTTGCGCGACGGGCCTCTCTCGGTTGATATTGCTCTCACGTCGTCGTCGTCGTCGTCGTCGTCGTCGTCGTCGTCGTTGGTGGTGGTCCAGTGGCGGCAGCGCGTACCTGGTTCCCGGGACCGCCGTGGCCGTGGAGCAGACCTGAGGTGACGGTCGCCCGCTCGCTTCAATGCCCAGATTAGTTCGGCGTTTCACTCCCATCATTGAATCCACCATCTCTTGACCGCCGTTTGCTCGTCTGCTTTCTTCTTTTTGCGCTCCTCGTCGTTTGCTTCGGCTTCTGCTTCTGCTTCTTTGCCGCCTTCCTTGGGAGGCTCTGCTTGTCTCGTCGCAGTACCGGGTCCAGGGGAACCAGACCACAGCAACCTCACATCATCTCGTGAGACGTAAATGCTTTGCTTGGCCCCCCCCCCCCCCCCCCCCCCCCCCCCCCCCCCCCCCCCCCCCCCCCCCCCCCCCCCCCCCCCCCCCCCCCCCCCCCCCCCCCCCCCCCCCCCCCCCCCCCCCCCCCCCCCCCCCCCCCCCCCGTGACGCTGGAATGCGATGCACAAAGGCACCCGCCGCCCGATCCGGCATCGCTCGCCCTCGACGACGAGAACTTTACTCCGCGCTTGTGCCCTCTTTGTGTTCGTAGAAAAATCCCGGGTCCAATGCCGCCCCCAATGCCGCTACCCGCCCATTATTGGTTCAAAAGGCCTTTTTATATTTTGCTACACGCTTCTATCGAAATCGAATGCGCCCATTTCGCCCTCTCGCAGATATGCAACTATCTCCAAGATCTTCTAGCTGTTCCACATAAAAAACAGTCTACATTTACGACCACACGTCCTCTTGGTACTGGTTCGACGCGCGCATCGACTTGACAATGTCTTCGCCCTTGGACTCGGGCAGCCCGCGCTGCTTGGAGATGATTTGACCGAGCAGGTTGTTGACCTCGCGTGCCATGTGCGCCGCGTCGCCACACACGTAAAAGTACGCCTTTTGCTGCAGAAGCTTGTCGATGTTCTCGGCCTGTTCCTGAATCTTGTGCTGCACGTAAACCTTGTCGGGGCCCTCTCGGGAAAAGGCAACGTGAAGCTCAAAGGCGTCGCCCAGGTCCTTTTTGTACTCCTGCGCACGGGTCAGCAATCCATCAAAACAAATTTCCCAATGGGCTGTCTTACCTCCCACTCATCCTTGTAGAGGAAGTCTTCATCTCGCTTCCTGCACCCAAAGAAGAGGACCGTCTTTCCAACCTTCTCGCCCGCCCGCGCAAGCGCAGCGCGTTCCTGAACGAAGCCCCGGAAGGGAGCCACGCCAGTTCCCGGGCCGACCATGATGACGGGCTTGGACGGATCCGAGGGCAGCTTGAAGTTGGAGTGGCGCACGTGAACCGGAACATGGATGCCGTCGTACTTGTTGCGAGGACCAGTAAGAGCATAGTTGAGACCGTGGGGATCGGGATCAGCGACGCCGTGCTGCTTTTGCTTGAGCGCCAGCAGGTAGTTGGTCGTGACGCCCTTGACAATGTGGGGAGCGCCCGGCTTCTCAATCGACTCGACCACGGCCGTGATGGAAATCTTATCCTTTTGAACCAATGACGAAGAAGAAATCGAGTAGTAACGCGGCTGGATCTTGTGCAGACCCTCAATCATGATCGAAAACGGAATCGACGACCACGGTTGGCCATTGGACTGGATTTCGAGGAGCTGGGCAATGTTGAGGTTGAGAGCGGCGACCTTCTCAGAAAAGTAGTCCTTGTCGGTACCCATCTTGGTCAGCTCGGCCTTGGTGGCATCGTCAGGGGCGAATTGAGCCAGAGAGTGAACGAATTGGCGGGAGACAGGTGCGCAGATTTCCATGTGATAGCGGACGGCGGCATCGTACGTTGTCGGCGAAGGGAAGGGAACCTTGGCGGTAGGGTCAATGCCCTTGACGCTGATGACCGTGTCGCGCTTCTTGTCAAGACCGAGTACCCTGAGGAAGCGGTCAACCTCCTTTCCGGGGTTGGTTGGCCACACCGCTATGTGGTCACCAGTCTGGTACGAGAGACCGGAGCCGCCAATATCGATTTCCATGTGCAAGCAGTTGCGCTCGCCAGCCGTGAAGAGTTCCTTGGATTCCGCAATCGGAGCAATGTATGGGTTGTGCGCGTTGAAGGGTCCCTTTTGAGCGCCTTCGAGGTGGTGCTTGTTGGGCTCGCCGAGGTAGACTTCGTCCGTTTCAGCGCTCATTTCAAGCTTCTCGGAAACTTCAAAGACGGGCTCGTAAATGGCCTCGCGTTCCTCTAGGTGCATCTTCTCGGTCAGAGAAGCCCACATGGGTTCCTTCCAAGCCAAAAAGTCTTCTTCCATGGTTCCGGCACCGTCGTCGCCCTCTCCAGCGTCGCCAATTCTGGTGGCACCGAGCTTGCGCAGCGCGGCGTCGACCTGACGAACCATGGCATTGTAGTGCTCGTACGTGTTGTTTCCGAGACCGAAAGCGACGTAGCGGAGGTTACTCAGAGGCTCGTCGCCGTCGGTGCTGAAGGAGCAGTCCTCGCCGGTGATGAATTCGTAGAATTCGACGGCATTGTCAGTAGGCTCTCCCTCGCCGTAGGTGGCCAGGACGAACATGGCAACCTTGTCCTCGGGGAATTGGTCCAGATTGTCAAAGTCGTAGTCTTCCAGATCGGCAACCATTGTCTTCAGACCGAAGCGCGAAGCGCCCTCCTTGGCCAGACGCGATGCGTAGTCCTCGGCGGTCCCAGTCTGAGAGCCGTAAAAGACGACGCAGTTTTTTCCCGTCTCATCCATCTTCTCGATGATGTTGCGCGACTTGCCGGCTTTTGCGCCATTGGTGTGAGCTAGCGAGCCGGCGAAGGGGTCGGCAGGCTTTGCCCAGTAGGTTCCCTTGGTGAAGTATGCAACGGTGCCGGCCAGAAGGACGGCGAGCACCACCAGGTCGAGAGTGTCGAGCTGGGCCATGTTGTCTGCTGTCTTGGAGAGGAAAACAGAGTCAGCAGGACGGCGGGATTAGATGATATAGGGCGCGACATACTTTCGCAGTGCTGCCTGGACAAGACTAGAGCGTAGCCACCAGTCTACGGCACGAAACGTGGTCTCAGTAGTGGCGGCGAAGGATATCTGACAAGCGGGCACCCGAGGATGGAGCTGCCCGCCGGGAGTTTGCGCGAAACCGGCCGGCTTGTGATGGGGCACGTGTGGAGAAGGGGCCGCCGAAAAGCGGCAGACGGGGAGAGCAAGTCAACGACGCAAAGCGACACAAATCTGACTTGATGCGGGCAGGCAACAGCAAAAGGAAGAAGAGTATCAACAATATGAAGAAGGAAAACAGAATCCCAAGGCTTTGAAGAACAGCGTGGCTGACGGGCTGATGGACTGGACTGGGCTGGGCTGGGCTGGGCGATAAGCGGGCGGTTCTCCTAGACTAGGCGGGACCCTTTGACTTGTCCCTCGGATCGATCTGCTTGCCCGAGAGCTGAAGGTGGAAAGTGGATTTTGCGACCGAATTGATCGGAAGACAACGGGACTGCGACTGCGACTGCGACTGCGGCGGCTAATCTGTCGTCCGGATTCCGGTTCAACACTACGGTACCTAGACTGCACCTCACTGGGCGCACCGCCCGTCAGCAGCTGAAAGATGTCGTGACAATTTTAGTCGGCGACAAATCGTCTCCGTGCTGTCCTCTCCATGATGATGATGATGATGATGATGCCACTGGGCGACGCGTGCTACCGGCCAGTATCCGTCGCCTGGGTGGTGCTCGCTTGACTGCCCGACTACAACCAACATCAACAACATCACCACCACCACCACCACCACCACCACCACCACCGTCATCACCATCATCATCGCCATTCATCCTCATCACCCGTGTCTACTGTGACTGCCTGCTGCTGCCGCCGCCGCCGCCGCTCGCCTCTCCCTGCTCCATATGCGCGACCGTTGCCTCCAACGCCCTGGATTCGCTCCAACCTAATCCATTGCTGCGGCGGCCCTGCAGCCCTTTTGCAACTCCACAAGGACCCCATGGCCACGCCCTAGACCAGCCTCTGTGCCCCAATGAAGGAGGCTCCAAACGCGGGATGGGTGAGAACATCCATCTTCCCCAAACTGCCTGCAGCCCTCGGCTGTCCTGCGCTGCACCTCCCGCGGCTTTACCCGCCGCCCATCAATCTTTTTGTTTCCCTCTCTTTACCTTAAGCTTGATGCTAACCAAGCCTTGACCCGGTCCAGCTCTTCCCCCTCCGTCTCAAGCCCGACAGCATGCTGCCAACAATCTGTCGCACTATAACCAACCCGACTTCCCCGCACCTCCCTGCGAGTCTCCCGTGAGTCGTGGCCGCGCCCCAACAATCACCGGTCAACGCGCTCCATCCTCGCGTTCCCAAACACCCGTCGTGGCCGTTCCTTCCAGAGACCGCTCCACCCCCGACCCAGGAGTAGAGCGGAGGCCCTCGCAGTCCTACGGCCACCACCGCAACACGTCTATCGTCCATGGCATACAGCATTCGCGCAACACGAGCTTCGCAAACGCCCAGTCCCCCAGCCCGTTGAGCCCCCAAATCATCGCTGCCGTGGGCGGCGGAAACGCTCATGCTCTCGATGGCTCCATGATGATTTCCCACGACGAATTTTCAGACCCGGGCGCTAGGTATGGGGGTGCTGTGACAGCGGGCGCCGAGCCACGTCACATCCCAGACGGAAACACTCAAATCTTTCGCGGTCCAGAGCGCCGGCTCGAGCGGACAGACAGCCTGAGGGTGAAGCGCGAACATGACCACGGCCGCTCGCAGTCGCGGAACCACCAAGGGCGCAATGTCGGCGAAATGGCCCTACACCACTTGTTCAACTCGTTCGTTGGGCAGGCAGACCAGAAGATAAACCAATGCGTCTCCGACGTCCAAGGGGCCGAGCCAAAGGTCGAGTCCGTGTGCGGGCCTGGCGTGGACCCGGCATTCGACCAGCTGATCTATGCGCTTGGTCATGTCGCGCGAGAAAAGCCCAAGCCGCTGATCGATACGCTCATGTTTTGGCGCAAGGCCAAGAGCGAAAAGGCAAACGACAAGAAGAAGGAGCTGGAAGCGGTAAGTCGACGCGCTCACGACTTGACCCAAAATCTGACACGTGCAGACCCGCGCAGCCCTGCAGCCCATCCAAGAAATGGGAAACTCTTCGAGACCCTCGCTGCCTCACACCCAGTACGGCCCGGTCCATGCCCCCACGCACGCCACGCTCGCCTTGCAGCAAGCCGTGGTCGAGGCCGAGAGAAAGTCGACCGTGTCCATCTACCTGCTCTGTCGAGTCCTGATGGAAATCATTGGTCAAAGTAGCTTATCCTACGTCACCGAGGAAATGGCAGAACGCCTCGAAGACATCATCTACTCGCAGCTCAAACAGGCTGATCCAGACTCTTTGGAAGAATCGCCGCTCAAAAATGCCAACTGGGTCATCTTTGGTCGCCTTCTTGGCGTCATGAGCGACATGAACTTTGACAGTGTAGCGAGCAGATTTGTGTCCGACCTCAAGGAGATGCAAAAGCACTTAGTAATCAAGGGACTGCAACCGAGAGCCGTCGAGGGCAAGGCCGTCCTCATCATCAGAGGCATGAAGTATCTTAGGATCAAGTTCCAGCCCGAAGAAGCGTGGAGCCACTCCTGCGACCTGATGCTGTCTCTCGGCGAGCTCTTCGCTGGCGTCCACGGTCAACCCGTTAAACATGCGTATTGCCACCTTTTCGAAGAATTTCTCCTGCCAATTGCCGCAACGGCCACCTCAGAGGTCAACATCCCGAAATGGAAGCTCGTGATTGACACCATCAAACCGAGGTTGACGCAGATGCTAAGCAAACCGAAACATTGGCAGGCCGCCTTCCCTCTCATGGCCATTCTCACGTGTGCATCGCCGACCGAAGTCTTTGCTTCCCAGTGGATGAGTTTGATAAGCCCTCTTGGTGCAAAATTAAAAGAGAGGACCACTCGCCCCTACGCGTTGCGGAATGTGTGCCGGTTGGTCTGGACGTATCTATACAGAATTGCAGAACCGCACGGAATCACCATCAGAAAGCTCGAGGATGTCATTCGGCTCGTGTTCCAACCTGGAAGAAGATCGTACCTGTCGACCGAAGCCACAATCGCCGAGCCCATAATCCAACTGATCCGCTTCATTGGTTTCAAGTACCAAGACCTTTGTTTCCGCAACATCATCTTCCCCCTGATGAACTCTGATCAATTTGGACTGGGAAAGGAACTCAAGGTTGAGAACTTGGAGCCCGAAAGGATGGTCATAGGCATTCGAGCTTTCCTCGCCGTCATGGCCGATCTGGAAAAGGGAGAACAGCCACCATTCCCAGAGCGCTTTCCAGACGACGATTTGCTCCAACCAATGGAGATGCCAATGCAGCCCATCAGTCCCCGACCGTCCATGCAAATGAGGTCTCCCAAAGCCGTTAATCTCAAAGAGGAACGCCTTTCCAGGCCAGTGATGATTGCAGACTTTCCAGAGATTGCAAAAGAGTCTTATAACAAGTTTTGCAAAATCCTCGGCGAAATCACCATCATCTGCGACAATGCGTTTGGCGGACAGGCGGTGCTAGACGAAAAGTTTTCTTCGCAGGCGCCAAAAACGCCCATGGCAGAGGCCTTTAGTTTTGGGCGGAGAGACGATCATCTAGGTGCGTCTGATGTGCGCCAGGGTTTCTACGATCTGCTCCACGTTGCCGTCCAAGCGCTGCCCCGATGCCTGTCTCCTCACATCAACTTCAACCACCTTATCAACCTCTTGTGCACGGGCACCGCACACGTCCAGAGCGGCATAGCTGCGTCTTCGGCACAGTCCCTCAAGTCGATTGCGCGACAGTCCCACGCCCAACAAGTCACCATTGGCTTTGCTAGGTTCATCTTCAACTTTGAGGATCGGTATGCTACAATGTCTGATGGCGGAATGCTCGGACCTGGCCACATCGAGAGCACCTTGCGTTTGTATGTCGAGTTGCTTCAAATCTGGATCGACGAGATTAAGCAACGAATTCAGAGAGCATCCGCGGAGCCTATCGATAGTGATCCTGACCGCGGCGCCTCGCTGAGCCTGTCTGGCGTCGACGCGTACGTTGACGAAATCGAGTCGCACGGCTTGTTTTTCCTGTGTTCGCCTTCGAGGCGTGTTCGGACGTTTGCCGTGACGGTCTTACGGCTCGTCACCGAGTTCGACACGGCGCTCGGCAAAGAGAGCAGCCGAGTGATTCGCATTCTGGAAGGAAGTCCTCAAGTCGTCATGGACGTCAACGACGAGAAGCTTTCGGTCGCCGAGAGGAGTCGACTCCAGCGTGGAATGAGAAGAAGCAACCTTCACAGCACTTTGGTCGAGCTTTGCGGGAGTGACGCGCCGTACGATTCCACTCTTTGGTTCAAGATGTTTCCGAACCTCGTCGGAATAAGCTCAGAAATTTGCCCTTTTGCAGTGGCGCACACCAGAAACAGCGTTTGTGGTCGGCTCCTCCAGATGCAGTCCATCATCCAGTCACTCGCCCACATGCCCCGGCCCGCTCCCTATCCTCCCCTCGACATGACCCAAAACAGGGGCAGAATGCTGCACACAACCCCAGAACTCACCATAGAGCAATGGAAACTCTACCTTATCTTCGCCTGCACAACCCTCACGACAGCGCGGGCACAGCAAACACCTCAGCAAACACCGATCCACTCCCGAAAAGGCTCCAAGTCGTCGCAGAAAAACTCTCAAAACAATCGTGTTTACTCAGCGGAGCTCTTGTTTGACAATGTGGCCCCTTTACTACAGGCACCAAATCCTGCAGTGCGAGAAGCTGCGGTTGGAGGCTTGGGCTCCATTAACCAAAACATCTATCGTCAGCTCCTCGAGTCGCTACAGCCGTTGGTCAAGAAGTGCGACGAAGACGCGAAGATGAGGCTTGCTACTCAATTGCAGATGCACCAACGATCCGTCAGCGTGCCTCCTCGGAGAGACCGCTCTGTCGACTACCTGAGGACCGAGGTCACATACGTGTACAAGCTCACGTCTCACTTTCTGCGCTCTCCCGAAGTCTACGGCGACGACTGGATTCTGAACAATCTCATCAGCTACACAAAGGATCTCAGGCTCTTTCTCAACGATCAAGAGGTCCAAAACGAGTGGAGTTATAGCAAGCTGAGGACGCACTACTGCGGCGTCATGGAAGAGCTCTTTGAGGGAATCAACAGAACCAAGGATCCCATCCGTTGGATGCCTTTCCAAGCCCGAAAGGCTGCCTTTACGCTCATGGAAGATTGGTGCGGATACTCGCCGAACCAAAATCAAATCCAGCTGAGGGAAAACACCATGCGGCGGTCGGTTCTCGAGAGAGAGCACGATCCGGGAAACAAGCAATTTGCTACGGCGTCCATGGAAATTGAGAGAAAGGAGCTGCGGACGGCCGCATTGAGCGCCATGGCGTCTCTGTGCGGCGGCCCCATCAGGATTCAGACGGAGAGCGGCGTGAACCTGCAGTTCGACGTCAGGCGCTTGCTGGTCTGGATCGACTCGATTTTCGAGACGCCCAGTGACAAGGTCCATTCAATCGGTCGAAGAGCGCTCCGGAATCTGATTTTGCACAACAAGGAGCACCCCTATCTCATCGAGCGCTCGGTCGAGATGTGCTACCTTTCAAGATTCTCAAAGTCGCTGGAAAGCTACTTTGAGGTAGTAACCCAGGTGCTGACCGAGAGGGAAGATTTTGTGCTTCCCTTTTACAAAGTCTTGAGTGCCGGACTCTACGCCTTGGGTAACGAAAGCAACCAGATAAGAATGAAGTCTCTCCGTATCCTGCGCATCCTCGAGGAGCGGCAGCAAAAGAATTCCAAACTCCAAGACCTGGACATTAGTATTTCAGACAAGACCATTGCCGTCTACAAGGCCGCACAGTTTGAAATGTCTCGACGGCTCGCTAAACAACACTCCGAGATCGCCTTTTACGTCTTCTCAGAGTTTGCCTTTTACTTTAGGCAGCTCCAGCCGGATCAGCAGCGGAACATGGTTGCTGCAATGCTCCCTTGGATACAGATCATTGAGTTGCAAGTGGAACCCAACGGGAATCCTACTGCTAGCTCGTACATGCTGCTCGTCAATCTGTTTGAGATTACGGTCAAGTCTGGAAACATTCTGCACAACGAGATCCAGGCTCTATGGCAGGCACTGGCCACAGGACCGCACGCTGGAAACGTCCAACTGGTCCTCGATTTCATCATTTCCCTCTGCTCCGACAAACGAGAGCAAAACTTTGTCGATTACGCCAAGCAGATTGTTGTCTACCTTTCAAATACCCCGGCTGGTTCCAAAGTTGTCGAGTTTCTTTTGCTCAAGATTACGCCTAGGGCAATGGCTCCCGAGAAAAGGGAACCCATTCAAGCCCCGGCAGAGTGCGTCATGTTTCCTTATGTGGCAGATCTGGGCACGGTTTTGGCCTCGGGCAACAAACAGGTGAGTACATTGCTTTTCAAAATGATTTGTCTGACATGATCAGTCCGGTTTCTCCTTGGGCCAACTGTGCCTAATCCTCCTGGTCGACCTCATGGTCTCTCCTATCCAACTCACCAAGGAAAACGTTCCCCTGCTCCTGCAAGCAGTCCTTGTTCTCTGGGACCACTACACGCCCATTGTCCAAGATCAAGCAAGGGAAATGCTGGTCCACCTCATGCACGAGCTCGTCATCTCAAAGATTGACCTTGTCAGCACATCACCGGACAAGAAATACATTGAAGACTTTATCGAATCCATCCGGCAACACCATCCCAAGGTCGTTTGGTCGTATGAGGACGCCAACGGGAAAGACGACGATGAATCGGCCCTGCGCGTGCCTGAAGCCATGCAGTATGTGGCCACAGAGGTGGTCAAGATCTTTACCATTACGTATCCTGGCATCCGAGAGGAATGGGGTAGAACGACGCTCAACTGGGCGACAAACTGTCCTGTACGGCATTTAGCTTGCCGCTCCTTCCAACTCTTCCGATGTATCCTCAGCTCCTTGGATCAAACCATGCTCGGCGACATGCTTGCCCGGCTTTCCAACACAATCTCCGACGAGGACGATGAAATCATCACCTTTTCCATGGAGATTTTGACCACTCTCCGCACCATCATCGAGGAGCTTGACCGCACAGACTTGATCCAGTATCCCCAGCTCTTCTGGACCACCTGCGCATGCCTACAGACCGTGCACGAGGAGGAATTCATGGAAAGTCTTGCCATGCTGGACAAGTTGCTCGACAAGTTGGACCTTGGAGATCCCGCCGTCTTGAAACTGCTCAAGGATCACCATCCAGAGCATTGGGAAGGCGGCTCCTTCGATGGGCTGGCCGAGCTTGTGTACAAGGGCGTCAAATCCAGCACCTGCCTGGACCGCAGCCTTCGAATACTCGAAAAGCTTTCCGCTTTGCCTCCCAGCGAGCTCGTCGGGCCGGATAATGTCCTTCTGTTCACTCTGCTCGCGAATCTTCCAAGGTACCTGCAGACTTACGAGCAAGAAGCCAAAGACTGCTCGGCCTTCGCTTCAGCAGAGAACCTTGCCAACATCGCAGAGATCAAAGGGCACTCGGATGTTGCGACGGCCCTGCGCGGCTTTGCGGCCACTCGCTACCGCGCCGCCAAAGATTTCTTGAACCAGCTCGTCCCAGCGCTACGCCTGTCATTCTTCCCCGAACACGACTTCAAGTCACTTGTATTCCTCATGGGCCTCTTGCTCAACAAGAATCCTTGGGTCAAGATCAAGACAATGGACCTGCTGTGCGTCATCATTCAAGACATTGATCTGAGGAAACCCGACGTGTCTACCAAGGGGTCAGATCTCATTTCTCCCCTGCTTCGCCTCTTGCAGACCGAATTCTGCCTCCAGGCACTCCAGGTCCTTGATCATATCCTCAACACGCCGCTCAGCGGCACCGCTAATCCCCTCGAACGACACCACATTCGCATGAGCATGGCTGGCTCGCACTCGACTCGCGCTTTTAGGAAAGAGTACGAAAGGACCCAGAGCTTATATGGCATACCTGAAGAGACGGGCTGGTCTATTCCCATGCCTGCCGTATGTTCCGCCATGACGAGGCACAACGTCCATGCCGTCTTTTACACGACCGCTCCGGCCGAAGTTGCCGTCGCCTCCGAAGTGACTACGCCTAAGATTGAGTTTCGAGCTGAAGAGTATCCGTCCGTTTACTCGTCCTTCCCGCCGGATGAGAGGACCATTACAATGTCGTCCGAGGGCACGCGTGGAGATGGCAACATTGGCGATCTTATGCAAACTCTGGATGACTTGGATGACTTTTTCGAGGACGACACGGTCGTGGAATATGGTTCGTCGACTGCTGTGCCGTCGAGTCCAAGCCTGAGTCGCTTCCACAGCGGCAGCAGCCTGCAAGTTCGCGAGAACCTCTACGACCAGCAGACCGCACCCATTCTCCACAAATCCCTTACGCGCAACGCAAGCGTTAGTTCGTTCCAAACGGGCTTCGCCGACATGAAGATCACGCCCACCCGTTCCGCCGACCATTCGGTCATGACGCCAACAGCCTTTTCATCGCCCATTGTCCAAGCCAGCAGCACTTCCACACCCAACTTGCCGCTCCCTTCTGCACGCCAGCAAATGCATGCGCGCTCCGTCACGTCGCCCAGCGTCAACGCGCAGCAACAAGGCGTATCCCGCGCCTCCCCCGCTGGTGGCCACGGGCATGCCTTGACTGCGTCTACCTCATCCCTATCTGGACCCGGCCCAGGTCCAGCCATTGACGAAGACGAAGAGTTCCTATCCGAGGAAGATCTCGGTCCTCCACGCGCCCCCTTTATACCCCCTGGCCCGCCCATCATCGGACGCTCCAGCATCGACACGGTCAACAGCCGCCCATCACCCGCAGGCAGCAGCATCAGCACGACTAGCACAGCCAGCGCGACGGGGCCAAGCGGACCCGCCAGCGCACCAACAGGACCTCTCCACATCGGCGGCGGCGGCGGCGGACCGTCTTCCCACGCCAGCCTCGTCTCCATCCCTCCCATCATCACCTCGGCATCCGGCTCGGCTTCGGCCTCGGGCGGCGCCCACCCCGTCGTCCTGCCCGGACCCAAAGAAGTGCCCCCGCCCCCCGGTAGCTCCTCGTCCAACAACTCCAACTTCTCGCTCGAAAACATGATCAGGCCCTTTGCACAGGGCCGCAGTGTCGGCGCGGGGCTGCGCTCGGGCATGCGGCGGCTGACGGGCGGCGAGAAGGACCATAACCGAGGCGGCGGCGGCCTCGACCCTAGTTCGCCAATCGTTGGTGGTGTTCTAGGTTGGAGTGCTGGCACTGCTGCCAGCAGGAAGAAGGAGAGTGATGCCTTGCGTCAGGGCTTCCAGCAGCGATCCATCACGGCGCCGCAGGTGCCCCAGTTGCCCCGTTTGCCGCCGCTGCCGGGGGTGGTGACGGGGACGGGCGCGTTGGGGGTTGTGGAGAGGGAGAGGCCGAGGAGTGGCGATCCATAGGTGCGTAGGTTGAGTGAACGAGGGGTTCGTGTGTGTGTGTGTGCATGTGTGGACATGGACGGCGTGGCAGGCAAAACGGGCAACGCATATATAGACGGATGATGTATGGATGTATAGACGGATGCATCGATGGACAGACTCAAGGCATCATCAACGACATTTTCCTTCTTTTCTTTCCTTTTTGTTCTCCTTTCTTTTTTCTTTTTTTTTTTCTTTTTTTTTTTTTAGCTGTATGCATGACGTTCATGACGGGAGAGGGAGGAATGGGCGGCGGGAAGGAGGCGGGCGGACGGACGGACGGACGGACGGACGGGCGAATCAGGCATTGGAATAGGAGTGGGAATGGGAATAGGAATAGGGATGAATGGAATAGAAATGGCATGATTCAAATTCATCAATTGATCGATCGAT
Source organism: Phyllosticta citriasiana (assembly GCF_038021145.1). Lineage (NCBI taxonomy): Eukaryota > Fungi > Ascomycota > Dothideomycetes > Botryosphaeriales > Phyllostictaceae > Phyllosticta > Phyllosticta citriasiana. The sequence goes on from NW_027117303.1 coordinate 29,385, forward strand.
CAGCGTCATGGGATTACACTGTACTGTACTGTATTTTGGGGGAGGATAGAAGAGGGGGAGAGAAAGAGGCTTCCCTCTTTATACTTTTTACACACGTGTGGAGTAAGCAGAGGTGAAGAGGTGGTGGCAGCGAAGACGGGCAGGCAGGCGGCGCCTAATAGGTGGTGGGCAAAAGTCACAAGGGACATCGTTTGTTTTTCAAGTAGACTGCTACAAGGTTTGCAATTTAGAAGAAAAGGGCAAAGGAAAAAAGGGGAAAAAGAAAATTAAGAAAAGAGAGGGATTAAGAATGGTTGAGACAATTTGGCATTAAACTCATCTTCCACACGTTTCTCACCACAAGGCAGATGAATGACCCAAGGTATCTGTATGCTCTCACACCCACGCGCGGCGCCGCTGGTAACGAACCCAACACAAAAGGGGACAGGGGGCCAACAAGAGACAATATAGCCGTCCAGATTCCAATCAATGCAGTCCAACACCCCAATCCAAAGTTCAAACAACAAGGAAAGAACGAACGACCCCCAAAACGCCACGGTTCGCTCAAAATGCTCCAAGATGGTAATCAGACGACGAAATCAGCTCCTCCTCTTCCCGACAACACTTCAGCAGGGCCGCCTGCTTAGTCGTTGTAATTAACAATGCCCGAGCCGTCCTTGGGCACAGGCGGCAACCCGTACTTCTCGCACAGCTCCTCCTCCTGACTCCGACCCTTCTCGGCGTCAAAGAAGGGGCGCTCAGCCTGGCAGCAAACGCGCACAGCATGGCGCCTGTGCGGCGCAAAACCGTAGCTAGCCGAATGGTTACAGATGCGATTGTCCCAAAACGCCACATCGCCCTTGCCCCAGGCGAAATTGACGTGCGCCTCGTTGGTCGTGGCGATGATCTCGTTGAGGAACGAAATGATGTGGTCGCTTTCTGTTTTGGGCACGCCGACGATCTTGGTCACGAAGCCGGGGTTGTAGAAGATGGATTTCCACCCCGTCACCGGGTGGACTCGGACGAGTGGGTGCTCGGTGACGATGGGGTCGCGGCGTACGGCGCGGCCCATGGCTTTGGAGCCTTCGGCTTGGATGTGTGCCGAGTGGAGCGCGGTTAGGCTTTCGAGGTACTTTTGCATGTGCGGGGATAGTGCGTCGTAGACAGCGTACTGCGACGACCAGAGCGTGTTGCCGCCGCCGCCGCGAGGCGGGCCGGACAGCAGCTTGAGTGAAGTGTATGATGGTGGTTGCACCTCATACGTGACCTATGAGACATTTGTAAGCAGGCGTGGTGTGGCAAAGCGAGAGGATGCAGGACTTACGTCAGAGTGCCAGAGGAAGGTTGGAGTGAAGAGCGAGCGGAGGTCCTTGTTACCCTCGGTGTAGACGACGTGGACATCTTCGAGGCCGGGACGCTGGGGCACAGAAGTGGTGGCGTGCTTGTGCAGCTGGCCAAAGTAGGCGCCCAGCTCGCGCTGGCTGTCAATGTCGAAATCATCCTGGTTGCGGAAGAAGACGACGCCGCGCACGGCAATGAGGCGCGCCAGGTCGTTCTTTTGCGCATCCGTCAGCTGCGACAGCTTGACGCCGTGGATCTCGGTGCCGATCTTGGGGTTGTAGTCGAACACGTCCGTCGCCGACGCCAGCAGGTTGCGGAACTGGGGGTCGCCCTTGATGCCCTTGTCCTCGTAGGGGATGGGCCCGAGTTCGGGCCAGTGCACGTCTGGGAAGCGCGGCTTGAGTTCGTCATATTCGTACGTCTCGTGCTTCTCGACGACGGTCCGGCCGGGCTCGTAGTTGAAGACGTTGGACTTGGTAGCGAGTGGCTTGGCGGCCTTGGTGTCGGTGATTTGGGCAACGGGGCCCTCTTGCAGATAAGGAGCCATGACGAGTAGGGTATCAAAGAGCGTGTGGGATACAAGGCAGGCAGGCAGGCAGGCAGGCAGGGCAGTCTTGTGAAAGGATGGTTTGCTTGGAATGACTCTTTGAAGACGCAGACGGGGTCTTTATTATATGGCTCGGAGACATTCAGACAAGCCAAACATGGCGAAGGGAAGTTGCGCGATGAGCAGAGGCCAGCACCTCATCTTGCGACAAAGGCCAGCCAGCGCAGTGTTTCGACTCAGACTGAGTCTGCACTGTTCACACGAGTCCGAATCGGGCTGAGGTGCTGAACAAGTGAGAGGCGCAACGCGGGCAGGAGAGCTGGAAAGACGCGCGGAACGGGCGAGGCATGTCTGGGAGATGTATGACGTGTCAGCAGTGACGCGCATGCGTTCAAAGGCGCGGTTGGGGGCTTCACTGTGTTCGAGGCGCTGCAGATGGCCGTGGGATGTTGTTGATGCTTCTCCAGACGATGCGCTCCGGGAAGCTCGCCTACTGGCCAGCTTAACCCGATCGGGAAGCGCAGCACGCAATCACGCAATCGTCTTGGAGAATGACATGAGGAGACCGAGACAAAAACAACAACACCGGCGTCATCCTCAATTTCCCCCGTTGGCCCCCCGCGTTGCCTCACCAGGCCGCTGTGCGTCTTTGCCCCTGAACCCCCTGGATCATCTAATCTGGATAACCTCCTTCGCCAACATTTCGATCAGCTTCCAAGCCCAACGGATGCGCGTCCATCATGCGCATATCACTCCGCCCCGTCCATCCCCTTTGCCGATCCTCCGCTTTTGGGCGGCGTCTCTGACGTCCTTGACCTCCCTCTTTCTTTCCATGTGGGGGCACCCGCCTGGAAAAGCATGCATTCGTTTGACCTTTACTGAGTATGTCCTCCGACTTTCGGCAGCGTGTCGCGACGACAGTTTCGAAATGCACTCGTGTTCCTGACGTGCCCGATACCCTGTCACACGTATCCGACCGATGCTCCTCCTGTCAGAAGACGGGGAAATGAAAACAAAGGGACATGACTTGTGACTGTGCAGCACTGACCTCTCCCCCAATGCACTAAGCAGAAGATACTCCCTTTGTCACGCTCCAGTCAACAAAAGACAAAGACTCCAATTTGAATGACAAGGATATTGCTGCCGCGACTGAACTACAATCTAGGACGACCAGCGTCAGGCTCCGAGGGTTTCTCAACCGCCCAGAGTCAGGACATGGTACACACTTATGATCAAAGCCATGCAGCAATGCAGCATTCCGAGCGGTCAAACGGACGAGCAGAGCAGCATTCACTCCTCCAGAGAAACACGGTCCGCAATAGAAACAAACACGGCTGGAGGACGCAGGGCTTTTCTTGATGTGCTCCAGGCAATGGACAGCCGACAGACATGATGCGAGTCGAAACCCCTGAGATTGCAATCATTTTGTGATTTGATTGCAGAGAAAGCAGCAGGTACATGCTTGGAGTAAGTCTGTCAATTGTTTCGTTTCATTGTTTGAGAAAACTGCCGGGGTAGTGGTGATTGGACGCGTTCATAGAAGTGGTAGCAATCAGCGCTCAATGTGAGTGTATAGAGGGAAAGCATTCCAAGTCGTGTGCTTGCTGTATTTATATGCAACCTGTGGAAATGTCCGATGCATGCTTGTTTCCGTGGCGCTAATGTTGACACGAATCAGCAGCGTGAAATTTTTCAGACAGATCATGTCAACATCACTGTCATTTAGTGCAACAAACACACACATTGATGGATGCAAATATGTACCTATGCAGTATGATCCGAGACACTGAACTGCAAAAGCGTTCAAGCAAAAACTCCATGCATTCCCCACCCAATTCCCCAATTCCCCAATTCGTCAAGGCCGTGACATGCAGTGGAACGACAGACGCGGCATCACAGTGTATGTATGTAGTAGCGAGAGGCGGGAGATGATTGGACAGAGCGCCATCAGGGACAGCCCGACGGCAGATCGACACAGCGGTTCAACGAACGACGGATGACCAGTAGTGACGATGACGGCGTTCGCTCAGACATCGCGCACCACACGCGCCGTCGCCCACACGTACGGATAGTTGCGTTGATACCAGTTGACACTGCAAGCGAGCACAAGTAAGTCAGCACCTACTCACACAAAACCCTCTCCTCCTCCATCAAGAGTAACAAACACTTACAAAGTCTTCCTCCCCGCAACCCGCGGATGCGTCGCCCACGACCCACCCAGCACGACATTATGCTTGCCGTCGAAGAAGTCGGCCGTGTACCCGGGGTACGCCTTGCTGGGCTCGAAGCCGGGATGCGGTGCCAGGGTCGAGCTGGTCCACTCCCAGGCGCCGCCCATGTCGCCCAGGCCGGAGAGACGATGACCGCGGTGCGTGACGGGCATCGGGTGCCAGTGCTTGAAGCCGACGTTTGCGCCATCGACGCTCAGGTCGACGAAAAGGGCGCGGCGCTGCCGGGACAGGGCTTCCGCGTCTGCGTCTCCTGCTCCGTTGATATAAGAGGAGGAGACGCCATTATCAAGACGACCGCTGTGTGGCGGCGACTCGGCCACGCCGTCGTTGACCAGGTGCCCGTTGACGGCGGGAATGGTGCATTGGACGGCGTCCTTGAGGTCGCACTTCTTGACGCGCTCGACGTAGGCGTATATGCTGCGCGCCTCGTCCAGCGTCGGGATGCGGCCGTCCATCCAGCGCGCGCAGCCCGCCAGCTCGTCGTACGATGCCATGACGGGCCAGTCGACCGCGTACTCGAGCGGGACGTGGCCGAAGACGGTGCGCACCGTGATGCCGTCAAAGGCGTGCTCTTGGTCGTCCAAGGCGTCGTTGTTGGCCACATGGCCGTTGGCGATGCGGGACCGCGGCGCCGCGTAAGCCCACGAAGCCGGTATCTGGGTCGAACCCGTCTTCTCGAGGTACGTGGCGTACTCACCGACGGTGATGGCGCGAGCTTTGGCTTCAAAGGCGCCAACGGCCACGCGCCGGCGGGGCTTCTCGTTATCCCACGCAAAGAAGCGGCGCGGGCCGGACTCATTCTCCGGATCGTCGAGGCCGTCGTCGACCGTCGAGGCCGGGATCGAGAACCACTGGTTCGCGACGGCCGCGGTGCGGGCCTCATTGGCCAGGGCCTCGAAGTCGGGCGCCACGACGCAGGGCGGAGGCAACGTCCGATCACTTTGGACAAGCATGTATAGCAACGTTTCCAAATGCATCATTTCGTGCTCGTACCCCAGCCATAGACTGCGCGCAACCCGCGCGTCGGATTGCACCATACCGCGGGCATACAGGCCCCCGACCCGCCCCCGAACTCTGTTCTGGTACCGCAAAACCTCCTTCACTGGCGGATACGCGTCTGGAATCTCGCTGTGCGCATGGCACATCTCAGGGTTGTCCACGTCAGGGTCTATTCCCCGCTCAAAGATGCTAGCGTAGTGCGCCGGCTGGGTCGCCGGTTCCTGCGTCGCCCGAGTCAGGTGTATGTCGAGAAACGTCGGAATGTGCCCGATGTAGAAGATGCACGCGTTTCTCAGCTTGATTGGCTTCTCCAGCAGCCCTTCTTGCGGAAGCATATCCTGCGTGACGGCATCCCACGCGGCCCACAGCTGCTGCCAATCGGACTCGGTCGGCGCGGGCTCGGCCGCGTAGTCTTCCGGCTGCAGGGAGTAGAAGACTTGGGGCTTGGACACAAGGTAGAGACCTAGACACGATCAGACATGTATAGTTTACTAAGGAGTCAAAGAGAAAAGAAAGAAAAAGAAAGTAGCTAGAGACTGCTGAGGGAGTAAATACCATAGTCTCCTTTTTGGTTCATCCACCGCGCCCCCTGGGCGAGATGAGCGTCGTCGAACAATCGCCGAATGTCGCCAGGGCTGAACTTGTAACTCTCTTCAATGCGTACTCTTTCGCCCGCTTTGACCAGAACGTCGTCAACAACTACATCCTTGACCGGAACAACAAATGCTTGGTGACGACCATTCAAAGAATCAAACTCGCCAACAACCTTCCACTCGCCGGGCTTGAACGCCTGCGCGCCAAGGAGCCTGTTGGCATGCTCGAGTCCATTCAGGATAAATTGGTGAGTGACGCCCTCGCTGTCATTGTAAGCTCGGTGCACCCGCTTAGGGTCTAGGCAGCTGTCGATGCCGATGAGCAGCGTGTCGCCCTCTTGGAGAGACGCGCCAACCGAGCGCAGAAATCCTGGGCATTCCTCTCTCTTGAAGTTGCCAATGCTGGAGCCCATCCAGAGCACAGTCTTTGGCCTCGACGCGATCTCGGGCTTCTTCAACCACTCCAGCCCGTCGTCGTACGTCGCGTGAAGCCCAAAGCACTTGACGTGCTTGAACGACTGGCTCGGCACCTCGGCCAGAGTGCGCTGCAGCTCCGACTCGTCTAGGTCCAGGGCATAGTACTCGATGTCTTTTCCTTGCTTCTCGAGCGCTTGAAGAATGATGTTGACCTTGCGAAGGTTTCTAGACAGTCAGCAATGTCCGAGTACTCCAAGGATGGTCGTACCCGCTTCCCAGCTCGAGGAGAATTGATCCAGGCCGAATCCTGTCAGCAATGTGGTCCGCGTACGTCTCGAGGACCTCGATTTCGGCGTTTGTGAGGTAATAGTCTTCGAGGTATGTAATCTTTTCAAACAACCTCAGGCCGATTTCGTCGTAGAGCAGAATAGTGGACAGTGTCTTTTCGGCGCCGTCCTCGACGTGGAGCCCCTTCAGGGCGTCCTCCAAGAGGGAATTGCCATTGGCGTCTCCACGGATGTTGACAATGTTGTTGGACAACCCATTCTTCTGGGCCGGATCAATGTATGGAGCGTCCCCACAGATAGTACCGCCACCACCACCACCACCACCACCACCATTCTCGACGATAATATCTTGCGCCATTGCGAAATAGTGGATGTCTATTGCGCTTCGGAGGTTGAGAAGTCAGGAGGAGAAAATCACGTCACTGGGGAGACGGGGGAAGGAAAGGGACAAGACGGGACTGAAATCAAGACGTCAGTTCAACATGCTCATTGGCGAATCAGACGCTATTTCGGATGGGCTTACATGGCACAGCTCCGGGACCCGCCATCCGCAACCCTGTCATGCCGTTCGTTTGGGCGCGGTCGTTCCGCGTGAACCTCGTCACCCCTGCGCTTGGTGGGTTCCGTCGCATGCAGGCACCGCTCGGCCATCTTGATTCAAGGGGAGTCAATCTGACGGGGGAAAACGTCGTTGTCAGCGGCTGAGGAAAGCGCGGAAATAACTCTGCGGTTAGGGGGCAGAAAGACGTCGACACGAGCTGTCCATTAGTGCGCTTAAAGACGCTGAGTAAGACATCTGAATCCGGTTGATGCCATGAGTGCTAGCTCATTGCGTCGATTCGGCTAGGGCAAGATGCGCCGCCAGGCAAAAGTCCGCTTTTCCCAGCTGTCGGGCGTAAACTCTAAAAGGCCTGGAGTGGGATACTTCCACGAGCAGGGCAGTCCAACGGCAAGTACCTCCTCTCTGCAGCGGCGGGACAGAGACACAACAGCGGGGTTAGCGGGGTTGTGTTGCAGCATCCTGACGACATGCATTCCAGTTGATCTGACAAATGCAAATGACAGTCAAGCTGGAGACCCAAAAGTGCCGAGATCCAAGAGTTCTCCTTCCGAGAAAGCGGGGGGGTTCCGTCAAAACATCTGATGATTACATGTACATGCTCTGTCGGCCACAATGTATGTACAGGGGTCCGTGTCGGTGGAGCCTTGGCCGTCGCTCGTCCGCCGTCGTCGTCATAAACTCGTCAGTCATGTGACTTGGAGACTCGTTTCTTGTCCCGCCGCCTCGAACGAGCCTCATGTCGATGAACCGGAGAACAGGTGCAAGATACCCGGCTCGGAGACTTGGAGATCGATTGCGGGAGGAATGGCGTAAGGCGGAAGATGATGTTGGTTGTTGAAAGATAAGAGACGCACGAGCCAGCATCTTCACCACGTGATCTGCAACTTTAATGCGACCTCAAGCGCTCGACCAACTGATAACTGTCAAGATCCTGCTGGCTGAGCTTGCTCGACGGTGTTGGGGGACTTGTTGACGCCAGGAGCAACACGCTCACAGTTGAAAAGCAAGACGGGATGAGAATGGATATAGAATTTGAAAAGTCAACTTAAACCAAATCTATACTCCAGTCGACAGCCATAAATACAAGAAATCCGCCCTACAATTACCGTTGAAGGCTCGAAACAAACAATTACACTTCCAGTCCGCGCAACTGTAGCTACAGGGCAAAATGCAGCCAGTTCTTCCTCGCCAAGTCGACGCAGCATGCCGACCCTTCCGTCCAATCAAAGGTGGCAGAATCCTGCTGCAATCCTGCTGCCATTGCACAATGTAGTCCATCCGTATAAACGCCTTTTCCCTAGCAATCAGGCATAAGAGCCCGACTGGAAAACAAAAGTGGGAGTATCAAGAGTCTATATGTCCTTGTCGCGCGGACGCTCTTTGTCGCGCCCGCGATCCGATGTTGACTTTGCATCGCCGTTCATGTCGGCGCTGGCCGACTTGGCCTTGGTGTCCTTTTTCCTTTCGTCCTCGGCCCAGCTCATGCTGGCCGTGCCGTCCCCAAATGCTGATGAGTCGTCTCCGTCTTTCATGTCGTCCTTCTTACCGTCCTTCCTGTCGTCCTTCCTGTCGTCCCCCTTTTTCGACTCGTCGTCCTTCTTGCTATCCTTTTCTTTCGACTCGCTTTCTTCCTCCTTCTCTTCCCTTTCCTTGCTTTCCTTCTCCGTGTGAGGACCGGCGGTCTTCTTTGCGCTTCCGTTCTTCTCCTCGTCCTTGGACTTATCTTCGCCCTTGTCCTTCTTATGCGTCTTCTTCTCGTCCGGCGGTGGTAACACTTCGCCCATGTAGCTCTTTCGCCCCTTCTCAGGCGGCTTCTTCTCCTGCGACTTTGGCGTGCCGCCTCCCTTCTTCCTATCGTCGCCCAGTTCTTCGGCTTCAATCGCCTCCTTTTCACTCTTTGCCAGTCCCTTCTCCCTCTCCCACACCTCCTCGCCTTCGTCTCCAAAACAGAAGAGATCCCGCGCGCTTCCTCCCTCAACTTTGCGTCTCTTGCCTTCTGGTGGTGGACCGCAACCTCCAATCGCCTCGCGGAACTTGCGCGTCACCTCTTCGGCCACGGTGCGGGCATCCTTGATCAAAACGTCCGTTCCATTGTGCAATAGCAAGGGCAAGGCGTCGAGTTCGGGAGGATCGCCGTCAAACGGCAAAACTTGGTGCAAGAGCGAGCCCCTGGACGCCAGACTGAGTTCGTCATGCTGCGGCGGTTTGTGTGCGTCAGTGTCGCCCGTCAGAAACGGGGACGCGTTGCTGCTTTTACGTTTGGTCTTGGGAGGGTCCTCATCTGCAGCGTCGTCGTCATCATCGTGGCTATTGGGTGAGGAAAGACTGTCTTCAGGGGGTTGGTATAGTTCATTGTGGACAGTGACCAGGGCGTGCGTGACAGGATCGATGCCAGGATAATGCAAAAAGTAGTTGCGCGCGCGCATGAGTTCGAGAAAGTATTCCATCCAACTTGGCTGACTTTCGTGAATGGTCCGAGGTCGGGGCGTCGGGTCCTTTTGCAGCTCGAAAGCAACGAGACGATTGGCCAAGAAAGAATGAATTTCGCTCCACTTGTCGCCAAAGTAGAGCGCAGCGTTGGCGTTTGGAGCCACCCACGTGAATGGTGTAGGCTCGTCCATGTATCCTTGCACCTGGTACTTTTCGTTCCGCATCGAGGACACGAGAGGCTGTTCAAAGGCCGTCGTGCCGTTCAAATGGAACTGCGGGACCTCCAGACTGATACCAAAGAAGTGACCCTTGTCATGTCCCGCATATGGAGAGTACTTGTACTCCAACAAATGGAACATCAAGTACTGGTAGTACAAAGGTGACAATTCGGTATTCGCGTTAATGAGCATGACATGCGCGTCAACTGGGTCCGTAGGATAAAAGGACTCCAAAAATCGTATCGACACTTCTTCCTCGGACAACCTCTTTCTCGGAATGCGGTGCTTAAGGATGATCTGGTTTACATGAGGGCGAAGAGCGCTGGGCATGGGATTTGGCGGCCACGCCACGCGCTCCAAGAATCGCAGCGTCGGAGGATCGACATCGGCAGGGAGGTCGATGAGAATTCTCGGCGGCACCAAGCCCGCATAGTCTGCCGCCGTGATTGATTTGACGAGTCTGACGAGGGAACCGGAAGATTTGGGCGGAGCGTGGATGAGAATGTCAACAGTTGGCCGGTGCCACGACTTGAGCGAACCTGTGTCGAGACGCGTCAACCACTCCAAAGTGTCGGCTCCATTCCGTGGTATTTCGATTATGGGAATGTTGTGCTCTCTAGTCTTTTGGGCCATGCCCTTGACAAAGGAAAGATCTTCGCGCTTCGGGTCGTCTGTGATGACGACTTGGGGATGCATAAAGTTGTGGATGTGGCCCATGGCCGCCTTTACAGCAGCCTCTGCTCGCCTGTCCGAACTGAAGAGGACGTAGTCTGGTCGCGCATCGTGCCAGATGACGGCGCATCCGTCCTTGTCGATGCCATTGACTTCGAGAATGTCACCGAGAGGGACGTCGTTGCGACCCATGACGGCAAAGTGGACAAAGTTGCGGTTCCACTTCGCCATTTCGCAGGCCATGGGCAACAAGGCCGACACGCTTTGCAGGTTCGACGCGGCAAAGAGCGCGTTCCGATTCTTCTCGCGGAGACCATTGGTAGAGGTGATTTTGTGAAGCGACTCGGCAAGGTCGAAGAATTTTATTTTTCCGCCGTAGAAATGGTTTGCTTGGTCGACATCGTCAATGTCAGGATCTCGCGGAGGAGGGCCGTCTGGCGGAATGGCGCGGGTCGGCCTGAAGGAGCTCCCCCATGGGCTGCCGCCGCGAGCCACTGGCGCATCGTCATCGGTCGAGGGCGAAGCTAGCGCGCGCAAAAGAAAGAGCAGAAGCACGGCAGCTAATACGATGATTGTTCTTCTTCGGCGGTAGTGTACTGGAATGTGTCGAGCCCACGGACGCGCGGAGCCCGGCTTGTGATCGTCATCCTTCTTCCCCAGCTCTTCATCGGTAGAAAAGAGGCGAGACGACATGGCACTGTCCTGTAGCCGAGAGCGGGCGGACCGAGCTTTAGTGAACGCAAGTGGTGACCATCGTCTGTCGTGCGGGTAAACGTGGCCAGAAACCCGAGAACAGGCGGGTGTCGCGAGACGAGACGAGACGAGACGAGATGCTTGAGGGAGCAGGAAAGCAGCGAATGGATGAGAAGCTGTGAGTGATGAAGGTGAGGTGTTTGGAAGCTCTAAGCTGAGCTCTAGAGGGTCACCGAAGGCAGGGCTAGGCGACGCAGGCTCTCGGGAGCTCGGCGATGTGCTACCGGGATGTTGGAAGATGTTGGAAGCTGTTGTTTCAACACCGCGCGCATCATGTCTCAGCCTTCTGCAGCCAGTCGAGGAATCTGATAACGCGCTTTCGGCAGCGTTGTATCTTCAGTCCTTATTTCTCCTCAAAAGACATCCTCACATCCGTCTTCAATTGATGCTGGGCAGCGGGACGGGAGCGTCAGTGTGGAGATGTGCCAACGCAGCCGGCGCTAGTCCTGTTTGGTCTGCACCGCGAATTGCTACTTTCAGCATTTCAGTCATTCATCATCAATCATTCAGACACCTCTCTATCACAGACCACCGTCGGTGCGAGCCGTCCGCATGCCGCCCGGCGCCCGGCGATCCGCGCAGCCCAACCATGAACAGTATTTGGCCCCACGTCACCATGCCACGTCGCTATTCCAAGCAGCTCGCGTGAACCCAAGCTATGAACCAAAGCACATCTACTTTTCCATTGCAAGCCCAATGCTCTGTAAGCCCTCAAGATCTGTAATAGCGCCAGTACGCCAAATGCCATACCCTAAAACGATTAGGGTCTCCACGGTCCACCAGCTTGCCCCAGGCTGGCCTCGACCACCTTTTCCCTGCAATCTCCCACCTTCTGGGCCTCGTACAGAATTGCCTTTTGAATCTCTTGGAACAGCTGCGCCAGCTCCCTGAGTCGAGTCTCTCTCGCACTGACTCCGTCAACGTTGCCCCGCGCCATCGACTCTTGCAGCTGCTGCATTGTCGTCGACTCGACGGTCCTCAAATGTTGTTCAATTTCCATGAGCAGGCGAGCCTGCGTCTCCAATGTCTTGTCCAGGTCCTTTGCTTGCGCGGCGAAATAGGCTACAAGGTCCGTGTTGCCGTCGCCGTCGTCCGATAAGGCGTCGCTCTTGGCCTTGGTAGGCTGCTGTACCGGGTTCCACATGGACCCAGAGTAGTGGTACTGAGCGGGAAGTTTGAGGTTCTCAATCACGCGGAAAGCTATACGCGCGTTCTCGGCGTCCGTCTTGAAAGTCTCTTTGAGAGAGGCGATTGCTTGGCTGTCATTGTCCAATGCCGCTTCGACGGCCTCGACCTTGGTGTTGACAAAATCGACGTCGCTGGGGAGGTATGAGAGGTTCTCTTTGATCCGACCGTCGATGAATGCCGCGCACTTGTCGTGGGCCTGGATCTGATCCTGGATGAATTGGTCGTACTTCTCAATTTCTTTTTGGAGATCGTCGTGGAGGTCGGAAAAGCGTGTCGAGCCCCGGATGTTGCTGAGGTCTATGCGAACACCGGGTACCGTTTGCTGGTTGGTAGAAGCACCACCGAAAAGCCCGCCGCCAAGACCCGTCGTGGATGCATTTGCTGCGGCTGGTCCCGCACCGAAGAGACCGCCACCGAGGCCAGTCGAGTTTTGGTTTGTGGCAGCAGATCCGGCTCCGAACAAGCCGCCGCCAGTCTGGTTCGTAGCGTTCGAGGCAGCACTGCCAGCTCCAAACAAGCCGCCGCCTTGTGGTTGATTGTTCATGGCACCGCCAAAAGCGCTCTGCTGTGGTTGGGAGGGGTTGGTGGTGGACGAGCCGAAGAGAGAGGGTTTGGGTTGGGTTGCGCTGCTTCCGCTGTAGAATATATTAACGAGGATTCCCTTTTGTCATCATGCAGGGGCTCAACGTACAACAAAGAAGGCGTCGAAGATTGGCCTGTTTGCGCATTGCCAAAAAGGCCCCCACCTTGCTGTTGTTGTGGCTGCGACGATGTGGTTGTACTACCTCCGAATAGTCCACCACCGGGAGCGCTCGTTGCCGTGCTCGATCCGAAAAGTCCACCACCAGACGTCGTTGTTGCTGCTCCTCCGCCAAAGAGACCTCCGCTGGCAGCGGTGGTAGCTGTGTTTGAGCCGAAGAGACTGCTAGTTGTTTGCGCGGGCTTGTTTTGTCCAAACAGACCCCCGCCGGAGGTGTTTGCTGCTGCAGAGCCAGCGCCAAACAGCCCTCCGCCCGCCGCAGACGTTCCGCCAAGGCCTGTGCTCTGTGGTTGGCTTGTATTGTTGCCGCTGAAGAAGAACATACTGTCAGCGGAATACGAGAGGGCAAGCAAGGGACTGCTCACAAAAGTCCGCCTCCAGTGTTTATAGTCAAGCCGCCGGACTTGCCAAGTCCGCCGAAAGACATCGTTGTGGGCTTGGAATTCGAGGAGGTGCAGGAAGCCTGAAGGTGATCGAGTCTGGAAGAATTGTAGTTCTTTGGCTTGTGAGGCGTTGGCAAGGAGGGTCGAGGCGGAGATGAGGAGTGGATGGTGAATGTTTTGGCGGTATGAGGTCGCGTCGCGAAAAGCAGAGCTCCAGTCCTAGCTCCGCTGCGCTAGCACCAACCAACCAACCAACCACAACCCTACCTGCGCACCTCACCTTTTCGATACACATTCGACGGATCGAACTTGCGAGTGATTTCAATACGTTTTCTGGTTCTCGCTTCACGTTCATCTCTCCGCAACCTACCACCACTATGGAGGAAGACGATGACTTCTACGGCGACGACTCGACGACGGTCACAAAGAAGGAAGACGAGCAGACCAACGGCGAAGAAGAAAACAAGGATGAGAAGATGGACGAGTCACTAGAGGAAGGCGAAGAAGAGGAAGACAGCGATGACTCGGTGCGGCCTAGAGTTGTCCCCAAGTAGCACTTGTACTAACGCTTGACATTGAGGACATTGAAATTATCACCGAAAGCAAAGACGCGCCAGCACTAGAGCTATCGTACGCCTCAGCGAACCCGTCCACAGTCCACCACTAACAAGATGCAGAAGAGGAGGCAGTTTCAACCAGTCATTCAACAAATCCGAGCCCGCGCGCACTGCGTCCGCCGACCCCTCCAAAGCGCAAGGCAGCGCACACGCAGCGCCGAGCAGCGGCGCCAACAAGAGCAGCGCACCCAGCGCACCTCAAAAGCCGGGCTCAGCATACCCGGAAGTGCGCACGTCGACGGTCGACGTCAACGGCAACCCCGTGTACGAGGCGCTCGGCAAGCCCATCACCGAGGTCGACATCGACGCCGACCTGCAAGAGCACGACAAGCCGTGGCGGCTGCCCGGCGCAGACCAGTCAGACTACTTCAACTACGGCTTCGACGAGTTCACCTGGACCCTGTATTGCCTCAAGCAGCGCAGGACGGCCGATGACATCAAGTCGAGCAAGGGCGAGATGGGCGCGCAGATGGCCCAGTTTGAGATGCTGTTTGGCGGCATGCCGCCGGGGATGACGGGCGCACCGACAGGCCCGGCAGCTAATGGGCCTCCCGTGGGTGCTCCTACGGGTCCGGCGGCGCAACAGGGCGCGGCTGGAGGTCCGCAGGGTGGTGCTCAAAATGGTCCTGGAGCTGCCGCCGCCATGATGGGCATGCCTCCAATGGACGACAACATGATGCAGATGCTGCAGCAGTGTAGGGCGCAAGGCATTGACCCCAGTCAACTCTCCTTCGAGCAGATGATGCAGATGATGCAGGGCGGCATGCCGCAAGGGCCCGCGGCAGGGCAGCAGGCAGGTTTCGGCGGGCAAGGAGGCCAGCAGGGGCAATTTGGTGGCGGATACCAGGGAGGATTCAGGGGCGGTCGCGGCGGCAGGAGGTGGTGATCTGACAGGGGGTCACAAATACCCGTCATGGGATGGCGTTATCACTGGAGCGCGTCAACAGATGCTGGAGACGACGACGAGGCCCGTCATCACTGACACCAAAAACTTTGAATAGGTAGCCCCGGGAAGAAAAATGGCCAAAGGAATTCAACGAGGAGAAGCATTTTTTTTCTCATGCCATCTATGCTCCGGCACCCTTTAACAGACAAAAACACGTCATCTACTCTGCCCGAATGCGTCCAACAGCTGTCGATCCGAAAGAGATGCCGGGCAGCGAGAGCCGGCGACGGGCATGTCAAACATATACATCTACATCTACACAACAAGCTGATTCCACAAGAGGCAATAAAACATATCACATCTACTCGACAATCACACCTCGCCAGTCTCCATCCATCCACACCCATCTCCCTCATTCCGCTCTCCCATCAATAAGGCACCTATTCCACCGTCCCGGCGGTCCCCTCCACTTTGGTCTCGGGGCCTCTCTCTCTCTCTCTCTCTCTCTCTCTCTCTGTCCCTTCGGCCTCGGCGCAGCGACCAACCAACCAACCAACCAATCAACCTAACCTAACCAGACCAGACCAGACCAGACCAGACACTCCTGTCTACATACCAAACAACCGTCACCCCATCCAAACCACGGGCATCGCCCAGACGGACGACGGAGGCGGACGAGACGACAGACGTCCGAGGCGAGCGGCCTTTGGATTGACTGACTGACTGACTCTCGCTCTCCATGACGGCTCGTACATGATGGCGGGCGCTCGGGGGCTTGGTGCGTCTGGGCGTGCGAATGTCGTATGGATTTGTAGGTAAACGGTCCGTCAACTTATGAGCAGGATTCCTGACTACCTAGACGACCTGCCCGGCTGGTCTGTGGTGTGAAGCGGAGCAGGCATAGCAGCCAGTCCTTTGCTCATCCAACAGTGACAACTCCCATCATATCTTTTTCAGTGTTCACCATGGAAGTCGTTTTATCAACGTGCATGCATGGATAGCAGCGTCATCGAAAGTCAAGTCGTAGTAGTAGTGATAGTATAGCGGAGTGTCCGACATAACTCGTATTCCAGATCTTCTTGAATCATGACGATTAATACTTTTAACGCTCCTCGCCTCTTTTCATTTTCCCCTCCCCACCCCCCTTGTCCATTCTCCTTTTCACGTGCTACCAGCAGCAGCAGGAGCTGCACCAGCATCGCCCAATATCGTGTCGCCATCCTGATCCAGCTTGCTCAGCTCCTCCTCCACTTCCAGCGCCTTGCGGCGCAGCTGTTGCATTTCCATCTCCAGCCGCGCGCGCTTGACGCGCCGATGCTCCGGACTGATTGCGGGTGTCGGCGTCTGGTTCTGCTGTTGACTATCCGTAGTCGCGTTGCGATTTGCAGTCGTTGGGCTCGCCGCCGTCGTCGGTGCCGAGGTGATGTGGAGTTGTGCGGTGGCGTTGGTCGTGTTTGAGAGGGAGGGGTCGATGTTGAGGAGTTGGGGAATGTTGGACATGGAACGAGGGGGAGGCTGCTCATTGTCCGTCCCCGGCGACGCGGATCGTTTGCTGGGGATCGAAGAGGCGGGCGATGTGGGATATTGCTGAGAAACGGGACGCGGGGCTCGTGGAGCCGGGGCTGGAGGTACGTAATTTGTAAAATCTGCCGGTGGTGGAGCGAAGCGCAGATGGTGCTCGTCGTGGTGGTGATGGTGTTGTTGCGCAGATGAAGCCTGATTTGGCTGATTGACGGCTGCCTGAAGGTGTGCGGCCACTTCTTGATCTGATCTTGGATACTCTGCTGATCTCTCCGGAAGCGACTGATGTGTTACTGCTGGGGAGACTGAGGACTGCGGGCTACGCTCCTGCTGCGGTTGCTGATGTCCTAGCGGTTGGGGATATTGCGGTTGGTGCTGGGCAAAGAGATGATGGGCAGGCTCCACCGGCGCCGCCGGAACGACGCGTTTCCTCCTCTTGATCTCTTGCTTCTTCATCTGAACTGGACGGTGGACGCCATGTAACTTGTAGTACAGGCCACAAGCGTTGCAAATTGTGTGTCCTTGCTCATCGCGTCTCCAGAGTGGCGTGACGGTGGTTCGACAGTTGGCGCACGCAGGAATTACGCTCGCGCCAGCTGGAGTTGCCAGATGCTGAGATTGCGATCCATCTGCAGTCGACGATGCTCCTGGAACACTGTTGGAATTGACGTGAGCGAGGGCATACTGAGCGGTCTTGGACACTCTGTTGTTGTAAGCAGGGCAGCCGTTACAGCAGGACTGTCCACCAGTGCCGTTGCAACGGCCTCCGCCTGGACAATCTCCCGATGCGTTTTCGGCGGCCACATAGGGCGTCCGCGTTGGAGCTCCAGGATAGGTAGATGGGGAATGACTTCGACCTGCCGGTTCAGGCGTGCCGTGCGGTTGCTGAACAGACATGGTGGGAGTTTGGGCCATGTTCCGCTTCATGTTGGAAGGCCGAGATTGGTTGCGGGCCTTCAAGTAGAGACCACAGGCGTTGCATATCGGCTCGCCTGTCGGCGATCTTCGCCAGAGAGGAGTTCGCGTTGTTCCGCAGTTGCTGAAGACGTCAAAACCAAGAAGTCAGAGGGAATCAAGACGGCATACCTGCAAGTCTGGCCGTTCATGGGAGCAGTGGCGGCCTGTTGCCTCGGGACCAGCGGACTCGGAGAAGGCGAAAGGTTGCGAGGTTGGGGAGGCTGTTGACCTGGGTGGTACGTCTGAATGTCGTCGAGCGAATGATGCTCGAGTACGTTTGGATGCTTGCCACTGGGGTCGGCGGGGGATTTGCGTTCGCTTTCGACTGCCATGGGCTGAGTTTCTCGGGATGGCTGCTGATGTTGCTCCTGGGCGTGGGAAAAGAGAGAAAGCTCGCGGGCAACCTCGAGGTCTTCCTTGGAGGGTTGGCGCAAGACGGGGTTGGCGGCAGGCTGGGGATTTAGGGGCGACTCCGCAGCAGGGTCAGTCCGAGGCTGGTGGGTGTTGGCCATTGGAGAGGAGGAGATCATAACGTCATGAAGCGATGGAGGGGAGACGAAGAGAATCCAGGGTGGTGATGGTTTGGGACAGCCGAGCAGTGGGGCGGAGATGGTTTGGGGAGGTGATCAGATAGATGAGATCCTTGGGCGGTGTCCGGCCGGGGGGGGGGGGGGGGGGGCGTTCGGTAGCCGGGCGACAAGGCCAGGGCTGGCTCCTTTGGGCAAAGGCCTGGACGGGGGGCGGAAAGCTTGATATGTGGTCGACGGAGCGAGAGTGACGACAGGATGGGAGGGCGACGAATGGGTTGAGTTGAAAGGTGCATTGGTTCGTTGCTTGGCTCGACCTAACTTGATGTTGGCCTTTCGTTCAATGTTGTCAGCGCCTTTAGTTGGCCTGCGATTGGCTGACCCTCCCTGATCTTGCACATCATCACCTCGACCTCACGACATGTCATCCAACAATCCATTACCCATGGCCCTTCGTATCCCGAAACAATTCTCAGTCCCGAAACAATTCTCAAAAACTGTCTGTCTTCTCGTCCTTCATGCCTCTCGATTTCCTGCGCGCCTGCAAAACCCTCGCTGAATTGAGTGCGGCGCATGGCGATGTTGCACCCCGGCAACCTCCCCACACCACATCATGCCGCGCACCTTGCCAGTCCGAAATCGCATTGCTTCTTGAAACTACCTCGACAATGCGGGAAAAAAATTGAATTTGTGCCCCGTCCATCAGCGAATTCTTGCCGTGCTGTCACACAAATGCGCGGCGGCACCCGCCGAGCCGGCTGCTGTGCAGAAATCTACCGTCAAGCGACTAGATCCAGATACTGGACACCATGCTTCTGACCAACTGCGACTTGATGATTGGTCCGCTCTCTTTTGCCATAGACTCTTCCCGACACGGCACGTGGTGGAGCAGCAGCAGCGACTCCACATCTTGGCATCTCTGCCGCTCGTCTAGACGTCTTGCGTTCTCCAGTCCATCCGCCCCCCTGCCATCCATCAGATAACAAACAAACACCATCCCCGCGTTCAGGGCCTCCAATCATCTTCTCCCTCCAGTCTCTCCCCTCGGCCCTTCGGACATGTCGCGCTAACGACCGATCTGATTGCCCGCAATGCGCAAGGCGCCTCGCAAATTCCGAGCGACCTAGCCCTTCTTCGTCCTTCGTTCTTCGCTCCTTTTCCCCAATCGTCAGGGTCGTCGTCGCTGTTCCCACCCGTCGCCTGCCCTGTCCAATCGTCGTTCCCAATCATCGTCATTCGCTCGCTTCCGCCTTGGCCTTGGTGGTCGCGCGCGTGCGTGTCACCCACTCACTCACTCATCTCATCAATCGCCGTCGGGTCTGGGTCTGGGTCTGGGTCGTGTTGGTCCGGGGGAACGGCGCTATTGTTGCCCGCCCGCCCGCCCAGTGCCGAGGCGCTGCCCTGTGATGCCTGCTGCTTTCTTGGGCTGCTGGTGGTCGACGTTGGATGCGCCGTTCCGAAAAGGGAAGGCGTGCGGCCGAGGGTGGGTTTTGGGTTGGGTTCTGCACGTCTGTCGGTTGGAGAACATTTCTTTGTCGCGGTATGATTGCTGCCTTGTGGTAGGCTGCCCTCTCTGCGCGCTGTGTCTGATGTTGGTGGCGCAATTAATGATTGAATATTTGGACATGTGGCAAAGTGAAGTGGCACCTTAGCCCGGTCGTGAATCCTGAATTGGTTCACAAAACCTAGAAGTTGGTGTTGTAGATATCAACTCTCTTGATTCATTCCCTCCAGCTGCAGCAAGTCTCTCCTCAACCCTCATCCTCGCTACATGCCGCTCCACTCCACACTAAACGCCCTCACGCCCTCCGCTGCATCTCCATCACCGACATCACCCTCCCTCGCCCCAATCAAAAACGCCTTCTTCACGCCCGTTCCCAACCTGCCTCCGCCCACCAATCGCATCAGATCAAAGGGCTCATCCCAGCCCATGCCGACGGCCAAAAAGTGGCTGTGGAAGCGCAGCGGGTCGCCCGGATACGCTGTGTACTGGCAGCCGAAGCGCAAGCCGGGCGTCATGAAGAAGCCACGCGAGTGCAGGTAGGCGAAGAGCGGGTAAGACGACGGCACCGGCGGGAGCAGCGCGGTTGATGGGTTGGGAGGAGAGGCTGGAGGCGTGGGCAGAGGTGGGTGCGATGTTGTTGGCGTGATGTAATACCGTTCGTCGCTGGAGGATGTCGATTTGAGCGATGACGGCGCGGGCGACGAGGGGCGCGGAGCTGGTGCATTGAAGAGCGATTCGGATTCGGCGTTGCCATCCGACTGGCCCTGCGTCTGCATCGCATCCTCCCTCTTTTGCTGCCGCTCCTTTTGCTTCGCTTCCCTCGCTGCCGCGATCTTCTCTGCGTTCTTCTTGAGAATCTCCTTCTTGACGTCGTCGGCCTTTTTCTGCGATGCCCGCATGGCTTCGATGCCCTGCTTCTCCATGGCGCGCGCAAACGCCTTGCGCTCTGCTTCGGGGACTGCGCCGCCCAGTATGCCAGTCCGGTGTGCTGCCGTGTCGTCCACGATGTATGCAGCGCCGATATCGACGAGCCGTCGCGCCTCTTCGGGCATTAGCGAGAGAGGCGTGCCGAGGAAGACGTTTTGCTGTGGATGGCTTGGAAGCGTGCCGACCAGTACGCCACACATGTTGTACTCGCGGCGGACGAAAGCAATGGTGTTTGGGTCGTGGATGTAGTACTTCTTGGCAACGTGGGATATGGGGAATGGAGCATGAGCCTTTAGCGTGCTTTCGTCTGCGACCTTCGCCGGCTCTTCTCGAGGCATTTCAGGAACTGGTTTGGGTGGACTGGCAGGCATGAATGCGGATGAATATGCTGGAAACTCGATCGAATCATCTGATTCCTCTACACTATCTTGCACGGGCCCTGCTTCCACGCTGGTGGCACTCGTGTGTGGCGTCTCAATGCTAGAGGACTGAAGCGTCGTCTCTTCACTGAAGTTCGAGATGGCAGGCGATTGATCCGTCACTTGGGCCTCTGTGCGGGCATCCACAGTCTGAGTCACGCCCTCCGACTCGGTCTTTGAGGTTTCCTCAGATGTCCTCCGTGGGCTGCCTCCAGACTGTTCACTCGGCGTTGGTGTCAGGTCCCCGACCTCTAAAGGCTCAAACACCTGCATCTGCTCATTCTCAAATGCAAGGCTTGACTGCGAACGAGTGGTGCTGTCGCCATTGCCCTGCACTGCAACAGCTTCGGCTTCATCGACCAGGACAGCTGGAACCTGTTTTCGCTCTGGGCTTGGTGCCTGAACCTCGCCAACTGGCGGAGGCGTCGGCGCCCTTTGAAACGGAAAGACGTGGGCGAGACCACTCATCTTGACAGCGAGACTGTTGAAGATCTATTGCGAGAGTCAGTCGATGTTTCGCTTGAGATTTTGCAACGCGAGGATGTTGTGGATAATTCATAGTAGGACTATGTGACATCAATGTCCAGAGTCTTGCTCTGAAGCTCAGGGGATTGACAGATTGATTGATAAGTTGCATTAATCATGTAATGGGCTGTGTAAAAAATGAAAAAAAAAAAAAAAAAAAAAAGAGCGCATACCTGTGTGGTGCCGTCGAGGCGATGATTGTGGTTTCTACATTGTGCGGATGGTTGGGAGAGGAGTCGGACGACGTCGAGAAAAAAGTGAGCGTCGCGGAAGAATGTCGGCTGAACCGAGGACACGGACGCTGCCGAATCCAAGGAACGACGGCTACTTCCGCTCAACCTCAACGTCGACAGAGTTTCAATATTTCGAGCGCAACCGATTTGATCATGGGAATTTTGATAATTCTGGCATTGGTCCTTTTCTTCCCATTGCTTGCACTTTTTGGTTCGTCCATGCCTCCAATTCCCCAGTCATCCTTCTAACATCAGACTGCAGCATGGCTTGTTTTTTCTTCATTGATAGGAGAAAGCGCTAGAGCCACCTTTGCTGGTATTTCCATCAATCCTCGAAACCCCTCCTTTGGACGCGGGTATTCCCGAGGCCTCAGTTCTGGAGCCGGTCAAGCGGGCTGGGAGCAGATTGAAATGGAGGCCATGTACGAGGCCGGCATCGAATCGGAAGATTCTGACCTCTGATGGGCTTCTCTCAATTCGATTTTTTCTGGTCCAGCTTGAGACGAATTTCCAGGAATTCCGATCAAAAGTCTATGTCAACCTTGGTCTGATTGCTTCCCTCAGCGCCCAGCGCTCCCTGGGCTTCCGTGTCTCCCTCCACTGGCGGCAGACTGAATGGCTTGATCACGAACCTCCTCCTGCTCATCGTGAACGCCAAGTCGTCTCCGACGCTAGCAACTCCGCCACCACCGCCTCCTCTTTCATGGAAGACGGGCAGCCTATGCATCCGCAACATGCCTTGCGGCTTCTCTTCGTTTGCCGTTGCAGCTCCCGACGCCGCAAGGTCTCCGTAGGAATCCATCAAGTGCGGGAATGGCTGGAGCTCGAGCACACCGTCCGAGAGCAGCTCGCACCAGCGCACCAGGCCGGAAATCCGCGGGTAGAGCTCGAGTGGGAGGGACAGGATGGCTGTTAGGCGTGTGGGGTATTTGCGAAGAAGTGCACGGAGTCCGTGGAAGAATTGAAGAAGAAACGAGGGCTGGCTGGCGTGAGGCGGGTACAGCGCTGGAGAGAGCAGACTGGGGACCACGACTCGGTGGATCGTCGTTGATGATGTCGACGCAAGGCTCTTTGATATGTTCTGGAGGATCGATAGGAATGGCGAAGCCTGTTGGTGTGGTGGCGGCATTGGAATATAGTTGATTGAAGTTCCAGGAGGAAATTCAAGTCGTTTGGCCAGGTCAAACTTGTGGCAGAAAGGCGGAGCGGCATCGTCCGGCGATGCAGAGCCTGCGCCGGAAGCACTCCTTTCAACTGGACCTACATGGTCACGTCAGCAACTTTTAACGAATGTCCTTGCTAGAGAAAATGTCCATATTGGAACATATATACAAAAACAGGTCCAACACACCTCGAGCGCCGCCTATTCTCTTCTCCGCCTCAAACTCCCCCAGCCTCTCATACCTCCACGCTATCTTCATCTTCTCCTTCGTCTTGGACCCACCACTGCTCTCCTCTTCGCCGTCAGACACGCCCACAAGCCCCGGCAGCTGTCTTCCCCATGGCTCTCCAAACCCCACTACGTGCAGTTTGTGCCCTTGCACCACGCCCTCTGCGGCATAGTACCTCAAGAGAGCTCCGGCAAAGTCGGTCGTACCCGTTTCTTCCACGAGCAGGCAGGAGCCCATTGCAAGGCCCGCATGGCCAGCCAATATCCCATCCAGTGACGGCGTTCCTGTAGAAGTCGTAGGGCGGCCGTCGACCGGCGAAGGACGTATACCAGGAATGACAGTGGGAATAGCATTCGCCGGAGCCGGCGACTCGTTTCCACCGGGCGTCCGGCCAACGCCGACGTTGCGCTTGCGAAAAGCCATTCTAGGTGTTGAGAGAAAAGTGACGGCGGAGACTTGGCGGCGGAACTGAGAAGACGTGCGAGCTCGGACCACCTCCGCGATTTGCGGCGGACTTTCACGCGCATCGCAAACAGATTTCCTGGCACTACTAACCAACATATTCAACGACCAGTCGCCAGCTGCCGTATCCACGTCCTTGCTCACGGAAACGCGTCTCACGCGCTCAACCCCCGTACTCATCCCATAACCGCGCCTCAATCGCCCGCCCGCACACTTTCTCGCCGCCCCAACCCATCACCACCACCACCACCACCACCGCCACCATGACAGACTCGCAGCTCTACGAAGACACGTTCCACATCACGGGGCAAGACAATGCCAAGTACGACCGGGTGACGCGGCTGACGGGGTCGTCGACCGACAGCCAGACGACGATGACGCTGGACATCAACCACGAGCTGTTTCCGGTCGAGACGGGCGAGACGCTGCAGATGCTGCTGGCGAGCACGCTGAACCTCGACGGCACAAAGGAGGAAAAGGGCTGGCGCGAGCTCGACGCCTCCACCGAGACCACCCTCGCCGACATGTACGACTATGTCATGCATGGCAAGGTGTACCGCTTTGAGGAGGGCGATGGCGATCATATGTGAGTTGCGCCGTTGCTGTGTTGGAGGGCTGCTTTGCTGATTTTTTTTTTTTTTTTTTTTTTAACAGCAAGGTCTACATTTCGTTTGGGGGTTTGTTGCTCTTCATTGATGGCCCGTACAAGAAGCTCACCCCGCTGCGCATCGACTACGTCTACCTCTTGCTCAAGAAATAGACACGGGTCGGCACATCACCACTTGGTAGTTGGATCAACCATTTAAGTCCCTCGAGCTGCGTCGGTGCGGCGCGGAGGGACACGCATTTTTGGCGTTCGGGGAAGGGTCAGCGCTCTACTTTCATCACTGAAGCGCGGGCGTACGAGATATCAAAAGGGCGAGTCTAGACATATCCAAAGCATGAATCTGGGCTCTTCAAAAAGCAGTGATTCGCCAAATTCTTGTACTTTTAAATTCCGTCTATTGCGAGCCAGGGCATTTGACGGTGGGAAACTCAAACTTGCGATGCAGCCTCGCAATGATTTCAACGTAGTCGGGCTCGTTCTCCGGCGTCAGAATGCCGTGCCTGATGAAGAAATCCAGCATGACCAGCCCGCAGTTTGGCTTGAACTCGCCCCTCCGCAACGAGACCTTGACCTCCTCGGTCGACAGCAGCGCAAACGACTCGACCTCGGTGTCGTTTGGCTTGGGCACGACGTCGTCCGGCAGCTCCATGTCGTAGACGTATTGGCTCTCGGGCTGCATCAAGCCCGTCTCGCCGCCCGCCTTTTCGTCCCGGATCAAAAAGTAGCTGACGTTGCCCACGACCTTTGCCCTCTCTCTGATCAAGTCGGCCGGCAGGCTAGCCTCCTCCTCGCCCTCGCGTACAACCGCTTCCAACGGCCTCTCGCCCGCCGCCAGCCCACCCGCCACGGTATTGTCCAGCATGCCCGGGTACGTCTGCTTGGTCATTGCGCGCTTAGGGGTCCAGAAGCTGCACTCGCCCGTCGCGGCGTTCTTCTTGTAGCAAGTCATGTGGACGCCGTAGCTGACGACGCCGAAGAGCGGCGAGGCGGAGCGCTCAATCTTGAATAGGCACTTGCCGTCGCGGCCGTAGACCGGGTAAAGCTCGTCGCGCCAGCCGCTCAGCACGGCGAAGTGGCCCGTCTGCCGCATGGCCATGGTCGTGGCCGCCACGATGGCGCTGCGCTCTTCCTCGCTCGGGCCCGCGGAGAGCGTCAGCGTGCGGTCTTCGTCGTTGAGCGTCCATGACGGCAGTCCGCGCAGCACCTCGGCCACCCGTGGCAGCACGAAGCCTAGGATCGACTCCTCCTCGGCGACAAGCAGCGTGTAGAGGCCGTCGAGTCTGGCGTCGTAGAGGCCGGGATCGGTTTGCGGGTACGGGAAGCTATGGAGGAGCTTGTTAGTCCACGTCGGCGGCGACCATCGATGTAATGGAGGTTTCTCAAAGGTTCTCGAAGCTTGTGGCACTCGAGTACGTGTGGGCAGCAGTCTTTGGTGCTTTGCGAGTCGACGTCGAGTATGGAAGCGGCCGACTCACTTGTCGCACTCATTGACCAAATCCAAGTATGATTTGCTCGTCTTTTCGTTTGAGGCCATGATGCGCCGCAGATCGGGAAAAGTGGAAAAAACAAAAGCGGAGCTGCGGGTTGAACGACTTTTCGGATTGAGGTTGGACGACGTGGTTAGCTAGCTGTCAGGTTCAGGTTCAGGAGCTGGAGCAGGGCAGGGCAGGGCAGGGCAGGGCAGCTCATGCATGGATTAGACCCAGACTGGAGCAAGGATCGGAGGCCTAAGGTTTGTTACTAGTCAGCCCGTTAGAAACAGAACTGCCTCAGGTCCAAAACATGGCTTATCGATAAGGCAGAGCCCCAGAAACGTCATGGGAAAATTCTCGAAAGCTTGAGCACCTTCACTCCATTAGGAAAATATTAAACAATCCGCTCTGCTGACTCCCAGTTCATCTGTTTACAACTACGAGAAGTTGCATCACTACTGGAAGACCACCGGCGGCCTGCACCACCGCTTCAACGTCATAGGTCTCACGACTTGAACATCCGCTTGCTCTACGCCGCACGACATCTGCATCCGGCGTGGCATACCATCTTTTCCGGCACCGTCTCGCTAGAAAGAGACATCAAACATAAAACAAGACGACAAAGACTCGACATGTTTGGCGTCATAATATCCGGGCGCCCCGTCCTGACAGAGCCGCAAGTCCTTTCACCGACGCAGTACGCCTTCCCTCTCCCAGCCGCGCCATCATTCTCGCACATCGTCGTCTTTCTCCTGCCAGGAACCCAGCTACCGCCCGACACGGCCGCCGGCGTCTACGTGCAAATCCCGCCCTCGACCGAGTTCCGCTTCCTCGGCGCCATCGCCAATGAAAAGCAGAGCGCCATCTTCAAGGTCGACGGCGTCGACCCGGCCGCCATGGTCGATCCGGCAACGGGCCAAGTCGCCCCCGTCGCGCTGGGCGTCAGCGTCGAGCCCGTTGCCAGAATCGCAGAGCTCATGAATGCCAAGCAGGCACAAAGCGCTGGCTCGTCGGGCTTGGAGCTCGTCAAGGCTGGCGCCGTTGCTGCCAATCCCGTCTCGACCAAGGTCCTTGCCCAGCGCATCATTGCCAATGCGTTCAATTTCCTGGCCAGCTTCGCGGGGAACGTAGGCCCTGGCGGTCAGGAGGTGGTGCCCTTGAAGAGCTTCCAGGATTGGTGGGCCAAGTTTGAGAAGAAGATTGAGATGGATCCGGGGTT
The DNA here is from genome assembly GCF_038021145.1 of Phyllosticta citriasiana. Taxonomy (NCBI): domain Eukaryota; kingdom Fungi; phylum Ascomycota; class Dothideomycetes; order Botryosphaeriales; family Phyllostictaceae; genus Phyllosticta; species Phyllosticta citriasiana. The sequence continues at coordinate 56,012 of NW_027117303.1, forward strand.
TTTGGAAAGGGGTGACCAGGCTTGAGTTTTGAGCATTTGGGGGTGTTGCCGGAAGATTGATTTTTGCATCTTGTCGTTTTTTGGCGTTTTGGTTCAAAAGAGGACGAGCGGCTGATTTCGTTGCAAACACGATACTCCGGTTGAGAATTGGCGGGTGTGGAGATGGATTGAGGGTGGAGCTTGGAGCGTTTTGCAAGAATTAGTTTTGCTTGTTTGCTCAGAATCGATACCCGGGACGCGGTCCCTCGTTGGCACTCAGATTTTACAAACAAAGTGGCGATGTTGAAGAGCATTTTCAATTTTGGCCATTCAAGATTCAAAATGCTTCTGGCGGGGGAGGAAAGTCACTAACATTTAGGAATTTACCCAGAGCCGGAAGCGTGTGAATAGGTAGCTGCGTCACTCGTAGGCAGCGACTCATCACAGTGGACCCTGTGCTGATTTCTCTCAACTTTCCACCTCACTCCAATCCAAGCACATTGTTACTCTACATATGTACCTTTCCGCCTCGTCTATTGGCGAACGCAAATGGTCAATCATCCTCAACCTCACCGACCCAAAGAGCCAACCGTGCTCGAATATGCGCGCTTCCATGGTATCGCCAAAGACTACCTCGCCGAAGGCCCGTTACGACCAGACAAGCTTCCACGAGCACCACCTTTTCTGAGGCATGAATTGGTCGACCCGCCCTACGCCGCAAAGGTTGAATGGCCCCGCGACCTCCAATTACAACATGAGCGTCTCGAAATCGACATTTCGGGAGTGAGAGCGCTCAATTTTGCCTGTCGTGCACCGCCACTGCCCACAGAGCCCGAGGACTCGATTGAAGGCAAGCTCCATCGTGTTCGGGGCTTGAAAGTCGAGCTGCCCATTTTGCACTCTGACAATGAAGTCGACATGAAGTGGTTCATGCGGAAAAAAGAGAAGCTGTTGTCCGGTCTCAACTTTCCGCTGGAAGACGTCGACGACGAAAATGATGAGGGCTTGACGTGGCCTGTGAAGTTTCAGGAGCGGCTGGAGCAGATTCACAAGCGCATCGAGTCGGAGAAGCTGCAAATGGCGCGCGCAGACCTTGTCCATCTCCAGGCCTGCCTCAGAGATGACTTCTCGAAGGAAGACCAAGGTTCCTTGATGGATCAGGTCTTGAAGGAAGCCGAGGGCAAAGTTAACAAGGTGAAATTAGCAGACACTTCTCTTCCGAAAAAGCTGACGACTTGAAGAAGCGCTTCCCAGAGCCAATGACCCCACCACTTTTGCCTTTGGATCCACCGTTAAAACCATTTCCCAACCCACGCTCTTCCTCACCCACAAACCAGATCGAGTTTTTCTCCTCGGACAACAATTCAGCCGCCGCGGAAGCCCAAGCACTCGAAGAGCAGCTGATGAGCCAAGACACACTGTTGCCCCCTAAGCAAAATTACGACCCCATGCTCTATGACGAGCCCGACGCCGAGCTCCTTGACATCTTTTCAAACATGACCTACGACACATCGAGCAGAAAGCGCAAAGCCGCAGATCTCAAAGTCGAAGTCCCACTGACTCCGCTGTCAACCGAAAAGAGGCCCAAGCCGGTGGCCTTTGCTGACGATCTCACTCAATTCATCGCTGCTAGACCAGCATCCGAAGGCAAAGATGAAGCGGTCATGCCGTCTGATTTCCTCCATGTAGACGACAAAATGGAGGAAGAGTATGATTTTGATGCCTTCTTTCGAGACGAAGTCGCGCCTATTGCAGAAAAGGCTGCACAACGTACAGAGCAGGAACAGCTTTCTGAGATCGACACTGTCCACCGGGTCGATGTGCCTCTCATGGACTTTTCGCTGCCTGTGGCTCCATGGAAAGCGTACGGCAGCACCAATCTGGTTTCACAGAGAGAATTCCTGAGACAGAGTGTGGAGAAGGAGCCGAGCATTCTGCCAACGTGCCGGACTGGAACACTGGACGCCAGACTGAGATGGAATCCGTTTACGCAGCAATTCTCAAATACTGCCGTAGACGAGATGATTAGGTACGACAAAGATTTGGCGGCCTTGATGGCAGATGTGGAGCTGGAGGACGTGGTCAAGCCTGAGGATTTGGCGTGGAAGCCAGACGGACTGCGTGTGCTGGACAGTCTTGAAGAAGACGAGGAGGATCTAAGGTGCGCGTCTTTCTTGCCAGGAGATGACATCGGCGCCCTGGTGCGGAAAAGAAAGATGGATATGCGAGAGCCACAGGAACAGACCGCGGGCGACCCCTGGACGAAGCAGCGACACTCCTCTCGACCGCAGAGCAGACCAGCAGGAATGGAGGCTGACGACCAAGAGCGTGCCAGAAAGGCACCAAACTTTGAGCAACCGACCAGCACTTCAATGTTTGGAAGCATCTTCTCGGCCTCCACGTCCCTGTCGTCATTCATGAAGGTCCACAGCGGCATCGTCACCGCACCACCTGTACCAAACTGTCCAGAACTCACTGAGCCGAGTTTCCAACCACACCGAGAGCCCATAAGATTGTCTACTCCAGCTCCCAAGTCCAACAAGGCACCTCTGATCCCGCTACCAGAGGTCCTCAACCCCGCCTCCTTCATTATCTCCACGGACCTGTCAACGCACCAGCGCTCGCTGATGAAAAAAATTCAATATCTCTACCCCAGCGCCGTACTCGTCGAGCGCTACCCCCTCGCCATCTCGCCATCTCCCCTCCTCACGATCAATCCTCCGGCTAAGCAGCCCCCGCAATCCGAGCCTCTCCCCGCCATTCTTCTCGCGCCCAGCACAGCGCTGCTCCTCCCAACCTTCACAGCGCTAGCCCAGCGTCCGCTGCCCGGCGCGCAACCAAGGCCATCCAACTTCTTCCCGCTGCAGCTGGCCCGCGTGACGCAGCGATGCGAGCGAGTCTACGTCGGCGTGTGGCGTGGCGCCAGCAGTAGCAGCAGAAGCAGCAGCAGCAGCAGCGGGGCCGACGCACCGCCGCTAAGCAGCGCAGAGGCGCTCGCGTTTGCAGAGATTAGCGGGCATGCGGCGCGCTTGGAGAGCAATGTGGACATCATGCTCGCCCCGGGAGGAGAAGGCGCAGACGACGAGGAGGCGCTGGCGCGCTGGATCGTGCAGCTCATGGCGCGATTTGCGCAGCTGCAGCAACAACGCCCTGAACAGCAGCGGGGAGCGGAGCAAGAGGGACGAGGTGCCGGGTTGAAGCTGCTCCAGGACGAGACGCTCTGGGAGCAGGTGCTGCGACGCGCGGGCATGGACGCGTTTGCGGCGCAAGTGGTGCTCGACGCACTGAAGAAGGGGGATGAGGGCGACGAAAGGTCTGGAGAGGCTGACGATGCTGGACTTGCGGCGTTTGTGCGCATGAGCCAGGAGGAGCGCGTGAGGCAGTTTGGCGCCGTCATGGGCGGCCGCCGGGTGCTCGATCGAGTGGGACGGGTGCTGGATCAGGGGTGGGTCTGTGTCGGCGAAAGGTTGACCCGGATGTGAAAGGGGGTGGACTGGAGGATGTGTGTTGCTCGGATCTGTCTGCTGATTTGAAATGTGCATTTGCTCGAAGCTAGATGTGACAACGGAAAAGACAACGAGGAATGGGAATAGCTGACAAGGAGTTGAGTTGACTTCACCTTATATACACAACACTTATGTGCAACCCGCAAACTTTCCCCTTCTTCTCTTTCATACAAAGTCCATACTAGACATTTGATCCCACGTGCTGTACAACGTCCAACCCATCCTCCTCTTGGAGATGCGAGTACGCGATGCCCGATTCTATCCTAATCAAAATGCCGCCGTGTTCAATTCAATTCCCAAAATTCCCATCTAAGTACTCCTCTTTCCGATGCTATTCCACCTTCTCTTCCATCAGCTCTCTTCTTGATCTCCACCCTTTCCCTTATCCCTCCTCGCCCTTATGCTCTCCACAACGACCTCCGTCGGCCGCGGCCTGGCGCCACCCTCAGTGTCAAACCCGAGCACCTTGCCAACGAGACCCCCAGGTTTCGGCACGGGGCACTCCCTCGCGCGGCGTCCATCCTCCACAGCCGCACCCATGACGCCAGCAGCGGTGGCAGCCTCGTCGTCGTCGGCAGCAGGCGCAGCGGTCCTCCTACGGCGGCGGCGGCGTCGTTGCGGATTGTTGGGGTCGGCGGAGGCGGGTGCGTCAGCAAAGGCGCGCGTCGGGACGGGACATGGCAGTAGATGTGGCAGGCCGACGACGAAGAAGGAGAGGAGCAGCGTGCCGGTGAAGAGGGAGACGGTTTGGCGCGAGCGCGGGTGCAGGGCGGGCGCCATGGCGGATGGGGTGCCCTCTGGCTGTTGCGATTCGATTCAACGGGGCCAGACGAGGGGATTGAATGTGGTGCCGTTGCTCGCGGGCGGCGACGGGCGTGGACTTGGTGGGGTTGAGATGTTCTTTTTTTTTTCTTTTCTACCGGAGATCCCGCATGAAGAGACTGGGTGCAGAAATTAGATGGGAGGGAGAAGAGGGAAGCATTGAGGCTCACGAATGAAAGCGTCGGGCAGCGACGGCCTGGCTGCAAGCAATGGGTCTGAGGGAAGGACTGTGGATGCGGTGGTGAGATGACTCAAGTGCAAGGCACTGTGATGTTGACTTGGTTCTGGCCGAGGGCTTCAGTTTGGCGGAGCGGATGATCCCGCAGCGATTCCATTGGTCGTTGCTCTTGGCTTGCCGGCGGCGCGGCTCTGCCGTTTGGCAGCGCGCCCTGTGCCTGTGCCTGTGCCTGTGCCTATGCCTGGCATTCATTCGGTTCATCAGCTCGGCTTTTGAGCCTCAATTTGCTTCCATCTCTTGTCCGAAATATTGCGCACGGCGTCTCTCTCGTCCTTTTGCACGTCCTTTTGGAAGCGAACGCCGTTGACATCTCGTCCCGCGCCACACACGCCTTCTCGCTGTACCTCTCTCGCGACTGTCCGCGACAAACGCCGCCACTCTTCGCCTACTCCGACCGCCGCTCCAGACCTTCTCCTCCGCGTCTCCCACTTCAAAACTCGCCTCGTCCTAGAGACTCGTCTCTTGTCGCCGCTCCGCTCTCCTCGTCCACGCGTCATTTCGTGCCGCAGGCCGTCTCGGCCGTGTGCGCACTCGGTTCACCATGAGCGATTTAGACCAGTGCGCCACCTTCCCCGCTGGTCTTCCCTTGCGATGCTAACAAGTCGGGCAGGGCCATAGAACAACTGCGCGCATGTCGACCGATACCCGAGGCGCAAGTGCGCGAGCTATGCTACAAGGCGCGTGAGCTGCTGATAGAGGAGGGAAACGTCGTGGGCGTGGACGCGCCAGTGACGGTGAGCTCCAGCGCGACCTCGCCTCACTACGTGTGACTGACCCGGATGCAGATATGTGGCGACATACACGGCCAGTTCCATGATTTGATGGAGCTTTTCCGCGTTGGGGGCGACGTCCCAGAAACAAACTACCTGTTTATGGGTAATACGGCGTGCAATTCGCAGGAACGTCGCTAACGGCTGCAGGCGACTTTGTCGACCGCGGGTTCTATTCGTTGGAATCATTTCTACTTTTGCTCTGCCTCAAGGTGCGCTACCCTGACCGCATCACCCTGATTCGCGGCAACCACGAATCGCGACAAATCACGACGGTCTACGGCTTCTACGACGAGTGCCTCAGAAAGTATGGCAGTGCAAACGTCTGGCGGTACTGTTGCGAAGTGTTTGACTACTTGGCCTTGGGCGCTCTCGTCTCGGGCGCGGCGTCGAATCTCCAGCCCACGCCGAGCCCGGAAGGCGATTCAAACACACAGAATAGCTTGGGAGAGGACCCGGAGATTGAGATTGAGATTTTGAACTCGAACAACGAAGTCATCAACCGCTACCCGCGGAATACGCGTGCCAGTTCGCCTGGATCGAACGCAGCCGACACGTCGAGCTCGCCGATACGCGGAACACCAAGCAAAACCGGGCCTGCTGGAACGGGTGCTTCAGGGTCCAGCTCTGGTTCTAATGGAAATCCTGGCGGGGCAGTGCTATGTGTACATGGAGGTCTGTCGCCTCTCATCGACACCATTGATAAGATCAGGCTTCTAGACAGGAAGCAAGAGGTGCCTCATGAGGGCGCCATGTGCGACCTCCTCTGGTCAGACCCGGATGAGATTGACGGTTGGGGCCTGTCGCCGCGAGGCGCAGGATTCCTGTTTGGCGCTGATATTGTCAAGTGCTTCAACCACAAAAACGACCTCTCTCTCATCGCGCGGGCGCACCAGCTCGTCATGGAAGGCTTCAAGGAAATGTTCGACAACAGCATCGTCACGGTGTGGAGCGCGCCCAACTACTGCTACCGCTGCGGCAACGTGGCGGCGATTCTCGAGCTGGGCGAAGACGGCAGCAACGGCGGCTACGTACCGCGCACCAACGGCGACGCCGGCCGCACCAACGGCTTCCCCGAGAGGCCGCGAGATGGTCCCGGCCGCAGATATCGCGTGTTTGAAGCGGCGCCGCAGGACTCGCGCGGCATGCCGGCTAAGAAGCCTGTAGCGGATTATTTCTTGTAAAGAAAAACGGACATGATCCATTCATGACCGTGGGACAATAGGATACCCTTCCCTTTTCTCTTCCGCTTGCTTCTTGCATTGCCTTTTCTCTTCTTCTTGGTTGTTTGTTTTTATTCTTCGGTTTCGTGCTCTCGGGCGCCGAGAGTCCGAAGCTGTCTGTAGATTAAACGACTTTGGCTCGGCCGCCGTCGTCGCCTGCATGCTGGATGTATGGGATGGATGGATGGGTGGGTTGGCTGGCTGGCTGGCCGGCGTCTGGTGCAGCAATGGGTATAGTCATGAAACGCATACAATATTCCCCCCATTCTCCGTCCGCGTCGGTGGTCTCGTACTCGGTCGGCTTCGACATTCGCCGAGAAATGCTCATGACGCCCTTTTTTTTTTTTTTTTCCCCCACTGACGTAGCTTCTCTGCATCGAATCCGGGGACTCCCGCGGTCAATCCAGTTCGGTCGGGCCCGTTGCCGAGGAACCAAACTAAGAAACAGAATGGATCGGGCCGAACGGGACAGCTCCCCAAGTGTGTGAGCTCGGACTGGATGGATCAGGTACATGCACACTGCTACCATTGCGTCATGCTCGCGTCCCCGGGCCGATTTTGAAACTCCCTCCCCTCATCTGCTTAACAATCGGGTGTCGGCGGTCCGGGGCCAGGGAGGGGGAGAGCATGACGCCAGAAGCCAGCAAGGAAGACGATCCGCTGTGTGTAGTAATTATTCTGTGATGTTCTGCGGGAGGGGCTAAGGGCAGGGCGTATAAGAGGTGGGTGCTCCGCTTGCAATTGACGATTCCTGTCATGCAGCGATTTACGGTAGACGGTTTTCACGAGATTCCTGCCCACGAGCATCTAGATGATTTAACCTAAGCTTTTGTTCTCCTCCATCCACCACCTCCACCACACAAGAACCAAGCTCCCCATAAACTCGACCACCACAACCACCACTACAGCAACAACAACAACAACAACAACAACAATGTCCACCCCGCATATCCTCCTCATCGGCGGCCACGGCAAAGTCGCGCAACTCATGACGCCGCTGCTGCTGGCGCGCTCGTGGGCCGTCACGTCACTCATCCGCGAGCAGGCGCAGGTGCCGACCATCGAGAAGCTGGGCCACGGCCAGCCGGGCAAGCTCAACGTTCTGGTGCGCAGCGTCGAGGACGTCAGGACCGAGCAGGATGCTAAGAGCATTCTGGACGAGGTGAGGCCGAGTTGGGTCGTTTGGAGTGCGGGTATGTTTTTTTTTTTTTTTTTTTTTTTTTTTGCTTCCCTGCCATTTTCCAGTCTCTGTTTTCTGTTCTATCGAGCTGGCGTCAATTGGGAGTGCTTGTTGTCCGTGGTTCATTGAGCGTACCTAGAGGACGGGAGGCGTGCAGCCCCTCTTTTGAGCACCTTGATGGTCCTACGTCATGCACGGAGAAGGAAGACACCACACAGGGACAACACCATCCACCAGGCAGCTTTCCCTCCACAATTCCTACTATCAACCAACCGACTAACCTCCCTCCCTCCCCACAGGCGCCGGCGGCCGCGGCGGCCCAACCCGCACCTACGCCATCGACCGCGACGCCGCCAAAGCCTTCATCCGCGCCTCGACCTCGACTCCCAGCATAACAACCTTCCTCATGATCTCGTGGCTCGGCTCACGACGCATCAAGCCCACCTGGTGGAACGAGTCCGACTGGGCCGGCGCGCAGCACACCTTCACGCAAGGGCTGCCCACCTACGCCGACGCCAAGCTGGCCGCCGACGAATACCTCGTCGCGGCGGCGGCGGCGCATAAGCGCGCCACCGGTTTCCGCGCTATCAATCTGCGTCCGGGGCTGTTGAGCGATGAGCCGAGCTCGGGGAGTGTGCAGTTGGGGAGGACGAGCTCGTATGGTGGGAAGGCGAGCAGAGAGGCGGTGGCGCAGACGGCGGTCGAGCTGTTGGGCAGCGGGTATAAGGGGGGCTGGTTGGATTTGTTGGATGGGGACGTGCCGGTCAAGGAGGCGGTGGAGCGCGTCGCGAGGGAGGGCGTTGATGTCGTTGAGGGCGAGGATGTGGATGCCATGTTGAAGATTGAGGTTTGAGGACCGCAGTGTGAGAGAGAAAAAGAGCTGCGGTGCGGTGAAGAGGGAGAGGGGGAATGGGATTAGAATGATGCATTTCTTGAGCGCGTTGACAAGCACTTTCAGCTGACCTGCCTACGCTTGCTTGCGGACAAATTTGTCTACGTGATAAGCAAGCTGGACGAAGCGCGCGGGTTGTTTTCCCAAGGCAACCATATCACGAAGAGATTGTAGCAATCGTGGAGAAGTTGCTACATGTGATATCTCTTCATGTCAGCATTGCCGCTTTGTATAAACATCATATGCAGTAACAAGTATAAATGACAAGATAGAAAGGAGTGCCGGAGAAGCATAGCACTAGCAGAGATATAGATGCTTGATCATGTTATTTTTGTTTTCATTTTCATATTATTCTTTTTCCATTTTTATTTTTTTTCGGAATATAGAGAAGGTAGTCCCACCAGTTGAAAGAATCTGGCTCTGTCTCAGCAGCGTACCTGAAAAGACACGACACGAGACCGACCACATGTTCGATCAAGCAAAAAAGAGCACAAGAGGAAAACATCCCATATTCCAATCCTGTATTCCAACCAGGAAGCCATCGCACTCCTGTCAGTGAGTTGGCGGATGCCTTGACTACATACGTACGAGCGTATCTACATGGAAAAAGGAAGAGAGAAAAAAAGAAAAAAGACAATCAGAAAAATGATGAGTGGGTTGGCTCCGCCCCCATAACTCCCCATCTCATGACCTGTCCTCGCGGTGTGCACATCTCAATTGCATGGTGGAATGACAGGGTCGCCGGGGTTTGCGTCGGCGAGCCTTCCAAACCACGCCCGCGACAAGTGCCCAATCCCTGCCATGGCTCGCAAATAGAGAGACCAAAGTAAAAGGGATGGGAGACAGGTCGAGTCAAACAGTCGTCGGTGGTATCTCAAGGCTGAAGCGCAGCCAGCCGCAGCCTCTGTTCTTACACGGGTCGTTTTTCGATGTTTTTTGAGCCGCATCAGAGCAGGCTTTGTAGGAAGGGAATCAAGGCACTGTGACATGTCAGTTTGCGCCGCACTGTATTTTCAGGGGGGTACTCACCCGATGGCGAGCGTTGCGCTCAGCCCCATGAAAGCCTTGGACCGGACGCGCTCCTTGCGCAGCTCCTCCTCGAGAACCTTGGTCCGCTTGACCGGCTGCACCTCCATGGCGTTGGCCTCGGGCTCCTCGAGCTCTGCGTCGTCGGCCTTGCGCTTCAGCGAAGTGGAGGCGCCCTTGGAACCCTCGGCCTTGTTGGCCTCCTCGACCATCCTCCGCGCCTGCGCAATCATCTCCTCTGGGCTCTCGGGCAGCGGCAACTCCGGGTGATCTGCCGGCACGTCGACCTTGACGGCCGTCGTCGTTGTCTCGACTTCGCCCTGTTTTTGCGTCGTCTCGTCGACTTCGACGCGCACCGTTTCAGAAGCGGCGGTGGTGCTGGTCGGCTCGCCGTTGACCGACTCGCCGCCGTATTCGGACGCCGCGGGCGTCTCGTTTTCGACGGAGCGGTGCAGCGCGCTGGGTGTGCCTTCGCGCGCTTCCTTTGCTGCCTTGCGCGTGGTGCGCGGCTTGCGTGGAGACGCGAGTTTACGCGGTGACGACGACTTGCTGGGAGATGCGGAGCGCATGGAGCGAGTGCGCATGTTTGTTGGAGCGGGAGGGAAGAGCGAGGCCTTGTCGGCGACGATAAACTTTGGTGGAGTTGCGATTTCGTTGGATCCTTTATCCTTGGTTCCCTTTTCGATCGGTTCCGGATCCAGCAGCGCAACGATCCAGGCCTTCATTGCGTAGTCGTCGGCGAGTTTGAGAGCTGCACAATGTGAGGAATTTTAAGTGACCGAGTGGATTACGAGGGCGCGTACCGTCTTCGGGAGAAACCCACACGTTTCCTGCGACCTCGTCGCCAGCGCTCGTCAGCTTGTTGTGGTAGCTTCGCTCATGCTCCTCGTCTTCCTGCGAGGCCCAAGGAAAGGCGGCCTTGAACATTCCAGTTGCGCTGATGAAGCCGTCGCTACTGCGGCGCTTTTTGGAGGGATTAGCACCGACGCGCGAAGACGGCGGATTGGCGACCTCACCATCAAAAAGTACGACTCGGGGTAGGCGGCGCCCTTTGAGCTGAAGATGCCGGAGCCATTGAGATCCTTGGGCAGCGGCACGCGCAAGTGCGCGTAGTCGAAGAGGTCCTTTGCGTCTAGTTTGGAGGGGGCGGCGTGGCCGGACTTGACCTGGAGGTTGGTCTGGCCGAGGCGCCGTCTCTCGATGAGAATGTCGACTGTGCACAGTGTCAGCTTTGACGCGACGCGCGCAAAGGGCCAACGTACGAGCCGGAGTGTGCTCGGGCAGGATGAGCGGGTTGCGCTGGTCGGGAAGGACTCGGGGTTGAGCCATGATGTTGTTTGTGGGGATGGGGAGGAGAGCTGCGCGCGGCAGTCGGTGTGGATGTCGCGTCGGAGGCGGAGGGTGGAATGGAGGCGGTGGTTGGGGGGAAGGGAACAGAGGGAGTCCGTGAAGAGACACGACGCGAGATGAGCTTTGACGCTACGCGGCCGGTTGGACCCCTGCACCTTGAAAAATGCGGTCTGCGTCAGGTCGGGGACCGTGATGTAGAAATGGAGGAGATGGTGTAGTGTGCTATGTAATGAACCAGAGAGTCAAGGACGAAGGAGCGGAAGCTGTTGGATGTTTCTGGTTCACGGGCGTAGGAGTAGGTAGGTAAGGTAGACCTCGTGGGTCACAAGCCGCAGCTAGACCTGTCAACCAGGCACCTGTATCGTCCATCATGCGCGTCGCGCGGATAGAGGCACCGTACCTTCAACATCTGCATCTACTCAAGTTCCAAGTCTCTGCCAAATGGGATTCGAGAGATGGCGAGTCTCGAATCCGACCGAAAGCGGCAATGCACGTGCTTGAGGAATGTTTTGGCGGTCAGCAGTCAGGAGCAGAGCGCACAGACCAGGTGGGGCCCAGAGGGGAGCTCCAGCTCCAACTCCATCTCTTGCCTTACCTTCGACACAACACCATCCCTCCCTGCATCCGCCTCCCTCTCATTCATCCACCCGTCGCCCAGCCATGGTTGACGCCCACGACGACGAGCTCACCCCCGAGCAGACCGAGGGCTTCAAGGTCGGCGAGAAGAAGACCATCGACGAGTACCAGCAGCTGGGTAAGTTGGCTCCCTGTCCCCCCTTCTGCCTACACATGCTTTGCTTGCCTTGCGACTCGAATGCATCAATTCGTCGTCGTCGTCTGCTGCTGCTGCTGCTGCCGCCGCCACCGACCTGGCCGTCGTAGTCATGCCGTGCAAGTCGTCCTGAGCGAGGGACAGCTTCATGTTGCCTCGGCCACATGCCAAAATCCAACATAGACGTCATGCCGTTGAGCCTCAGGGCCCGCAGCGGGCACCACCATCGCCAGTCGAAAAGAGAAGCTACCCCTGACGACCTCCTCCTTCCACCCGAGGGAAAAAGAGGAAGTCGCCATCTGAACCACCATGGTTACCAACCTGTCTTCACCATGGCTCGACTCTCTTGTCCTCGTCTGCCTCATGACAGTATTCTCTTGCCACTCAGTCGCTTCTATCGTCCAGTCACTATCAACATCGACATTGACTATTTACATCATCGCGGCCTCTTGCTGTGACGCTCGTTTGGACCGAGAAAAAACAACGCACGAGCCTGGAATCTTTTTTTTTTTTTTTTTTTTCATTGTACACACGACACAAAATGCCAACTTCAGGCCGCTCCCGTTCCAATTCTGGGCGAATAGCCCGCCTTCGCTCCTGGAGACCGTCGTTCCTTTCCCGACTACGCTCCCCTAGATCCCAGACCGAAGCACAGCATGGCAGTGGTCAGGGTCGCGCTTCTTTGCGCCGCCATGTCAGATTCACGCGCCGTCGTCCAACACGCGAGGAGGCCCATCAGTCACGACAAGGTCGTCCTACTTTTGCCCAACTCTCGTCTGGCGACATGATGGCCATTCGAGGCAGAGGGGCTATGTCGATGCGGGAATCTCGTCGGAGCGATCCATTCTACCGAAAAAGGTTTGTGATCACCAGATGGCCGCGGCCATTCAAAAAACCGGATCCTCCAATCATGCTCCCCCGACTCGCGGAAACCGACGTTACTCATCGTGGACGCACTCGATCGAGCGAGGAAATCCATCTTACCGATGCATTTTATAAGCCACCGGGTGAAACCTACTGCAAGCTCTTTCCCTGGCAACCTTCTTCACGTCCACGCGATAGTAACCGTCGCCCCACCCTCAACTACTATCTCCCCTTGTCCATACCCTCCTGGATCTATAGACCTCTCATCTTTTCGGCTCGCGTGCCTGATTATGAAGAGGGCCAGGAGGACGAAGAGGGTGAAGACAGCGTCGACAATGGAGCCGAGCCCTCAGCGACGCCAGCCGACTCTTCTGATGGCCAAAATCAGCCATTCTCGGTGCATCAGAGCATGCCAATCCACCCGGCGAATGTCCACAACTCCCATGCATCAGCGTCAGCTGCTGAGTTTAGGCCCCGGCGTACCCACTGCCAAGTGCCTTGCTTTGGACCTGATGGAACCGTTCAAGCCCCCACAGGTGCTCCGCTCGCTGCAACACGCAGCTACGACCATCTTGCTCAGAGGGATGCCGACATCATTCGGAACACAGTTCCCCGCCAAACACCTTACCCAGTGCCGGCGACTCCTCCGACTCCTGGGCAAGCCGCAGCAAACTCAAATAATCGGCTATCACAGCGCGTGGCGGCTTTGCGTCGAGCGTGTCTTCGACGTCGGCAAGCAGATTCTGAACGTGAACAAACGGACCCGGCTGCTCTTCTGCGACGGCGCATCAAGCGTCAAGTCAGAGCTGCTAGAGAACAAGAGCGAATTTCGCAGGAGGCCCAAATCCAGCGTGCCTTGGAGAGGGAGCAGCAAACACTCAGAGCCATGAAGGCTAAGGAAATGGAAGAGAAGAGACGACTTCGTCGCAAGCGAGCAGCTCGACGCAGACATCGCTGGCGGCGTTTTGTAGAAAGTAGATTCGGCAGAGGCATTTGCTCCTATAAAGCATTCCGGGAAAGACGAGCGGAACGGCGCACATCCGTACGATATTTCAACATGGTCGACCAAGGAATACGCAAGTCGCGCAGGGCAGAAAGCTTGCATCGGCGGAGACGAGTTTCAGAAGCCAAGAAACTGCAGCAAGACCGGCGACGACGCAAACGTCGAGCCCGGATGGAAAAAGTCGCCAAGCGGTGCAAAGAGCTGGCGCAGGCTCTTCGAAAGCTTCGAATAGATCGGAGTCCGCCGAGAGAATCGCCCGTGGGTGATTTCGACCCCAGCCAGGGTCCAGGGCCGAATGTCCCAACTTTTCGACAGGCGGTACAATCATGGGCTTGCATCCCGTTGCCGGGGACGCTTGATCAGCAGGTTCCAGAGCCAGAGGCCCAAGAGGACGCTCGATGTCCCGGCGACGAGGGCACTGAGAGCTCATCGAGCTCTGATTCGTCTGGTTCGAGTGATCAAAACTGCCATCCGCCGCACGACAACTCGGGTGGACCTCCGCGAGGTCCTTCAGGAGGGGGTAGCTCAGGTCAGGGGCATCAAGGGCACAGTGCTTTGAGTGGCTGGAAGTCTCATGCACCACATACAAGCTCTCCGCTGCGGAATTCTCAACTGCCGCCGTCGAACGAGCCGTCAAGTCGCCAAAAGAAGCCCAATTATTATCATGGTTCGGTACAGAACGGCAGGGACTTGCACATGAAACCCGTTGTATCGACCATGCCAAATCGCTCCGGTGACTCGAATCCTCCAGATGGCATGCCACGCATGTCGTTGCAACAACTGACCGAAACGTTTGCCCACCTTTGCGATCAGTTGTCTGAAACGTATGGCGAGCTCAAACGGCGGGAATGGGACACGGTACAACATTGTGTCGACTGCGTGTTCCCCATACTGGAGGACGTTGAAAAGCGAATGTCACTTGCCATCCAGCAAAGTGGCCATGTCGAGGCGGAACCAGTCGATGACTCTCGCCTTTCAGAAGCAAATGGGTGGGCGCAGTCTCACGACGTCAATACGTAAAAAACATCCCAGGCACCGAGATCGGGGGCAGACAGCCCTTGCGAAGACTCGGAAAATGTCAAAATGCTGCCACTTTCTCGTGCCCCTGATTCGCAAGCAAGCAGACCCCAGTCTGTCAAGACATAAACAGATGGACTTTGCCAGCAGGAGAGTTGTCTTGGCGAGGGCGACTTATTTCTACAGAGACGATGACGCTCAATTCACACACATCCAATAAAGGAGCGTTGGAAGTCATTCTTTTAGCGTCATATTTGGTCTGCTGGCGTTGGAGTCTAGAGTAACTTCTGTTAAGGCTACTCTTGCTGCGCGTCAGCTTTCCATTAATTACATGCTTTTCTGAACGCGTCTCACACATTGCAGCGCAGGCAGCAAAGCACAGGCACGTCGTTCTTAGGAGATGCTAACATGGTCGAGTGTAGATCAGAACGATGAATCCCTCCGCAAGTGGAAGGAGAGTCTGGGCATTGGCTCTGGTAACACCATTTCCGACCCCAACGACCCTCGCACTGTCATCATTCTTTCGCTAGGACTCGAGGTTAGCCACAAGCCCCCAAACAACCATTCCCGCCAAACTCATACTCAAACCACATCACACAGGTCGAGGGCCGCCCGGACATCATCATCAACCTGTCGGCTCCCGGCGCGGTCGACCACCTCAAGGAGAAGCCCTTCACGATCAAGGAGGGTGCGCAGTTCCGCATGAAGGTGACGTTCAAGGTTCAGCACCACATCCTGTCGGGCCTCAAGTACCTGCAGGTTATCAAGCGCATGGGCGTCAGCCAGAAGACGCAGGAGATGATTGGTAGCTACGGGCCCAACACCACGGACAAGCCCATTTATGAGAAGAAATGTAAGTTTTGTGAGCGAGAGGAAAGGGGGATGATGGTGGCTAATGGTGCGATGCAGTCGAGCCCGAAGTCGCCCCCTCGGGCATGATGACGCGCGGACACTACAACGCCGTGTCCAAGTTTGTCGACGACGACAACCAGACGCACCTCAAGTTTGAGTGGTCGTTTGACATCAAGAAGGACTGGTAGAGAAGGAACTGGACTGGTCAAGGGAGTGTGACGAAATGGGGGGAAAAGCCGGACTGCCGCTGCTGCTCGGATTCCTTTTGCTTTCCTTCGTCCTTCACCACCGCTACCACCAACACCATGACAACCAATACTACCAACAAATTCTTCTCCTTCCGCCTTCTGGCTGACTTTCGTCTAACACCCCAGCTACTTAACCGCTACTACTACTAGTACTGCTACTTCCATCATCACCTTGACGAAAAGCCAAGCCGATTGAACCAAATGGAATTGATTTTACTTTGCTTTGCTTTCCCTCCCTCCTTTTCTTCCAAAATCGCAAGCGATTAGAATTGCCTTTGTTCGAATTGTGTCAGACAGAGAGCGAGAATCAGTGGTAATGGCTGGTGCGAGTGCTGGGCTGGGCTGGGCTGGGCTGGGCTGGGCTGTGGCACAGTTGTAGCAGTCTTTTCAAGAGACCGGGTCGCGATGGGTTGAGACGTGGAGACAGTGTCACACGACACGACACGTTTTCCTCGTCTGTGTCTCGACCGAACTGATTGCCCAAGCGAGATGCATAGTTGGTCTGTCGCTGTTTTGTTATCTGGGTGTGGATGTGATGGGTATGGATGTGATGTGACGGGATGTGACGTGACGTGACGTCTACGTATCTGGCGAGGGACGGGAGGGTTGGAGGTCTGCCGCCGCCTATGTGGTGGTGCTTGGCGGGAGGCGTAAAGCACACGCAGGCCCACCAGAGGGAAGGAGAGGTCTCGGTGAGTTGGTTCCGCAATCTCAAACTTCCGCCTCTGCATTCTTTGGTCCAATTCTCCGAAATTCTCCATTCAATACTGGTTTGGTGAGGTTTTGTATCGCATGCTCTAGCTTCTAAATGTCCGAAAGTACGACGATGATGCCCATGCGATTTTCCAATCAACCGAGAACGTGAATGTATCTACCTCTATGCTTCTGCTATCTACTCTGACTTACCCAATCCATATCAAAACCAGCCTCACCAACTACTCCACCGGCTTCCTCACCCGCGGCAACCCCCACCAACACGCCAACATGCCCGCAAACATGGCCACGCAGACCGGATTAACAACCCAAGTGCCCCTAGCCTGCGCTAGCAAGCCCGTCAAAAACGGCGCCACAGCACCGCCCGAGCTGCCAGCGCCCTCAATCAAACCGACAGCATTCATCTGAATCTTGGGCGGCAGCAGACGGACCATGATGGTCTGGGAGCAGGGGTAGATGGGGCCGAGCAGGAAGCCCAGGATGGCGATGGAGATGTAGTTTGAGAGGAGGGACGGGATCTGCCAGGTCAGGATCTGGAAGGCGATGACGCCGACCGAGAGGAAGGATACGAAGGGGAGTTCGCCGCCGACGTGCCGTGTGAGGTGGACGAGGAGGAGTCGCCCCAGTGTGATGCCCCCGAAGAAGCCGGCGGTTACATATCCGACGGCGGATGGGTCGCCGCTGCGGTAGTGGATGAGGAAGGAGATGATCCATCCGCTGATGCTGACTTCGGCGCCTTGGTGGAGGAAGATGAAGAGCGCGCCGGTCAGCGTTGTGCGGTTGGAGAGTGCCAGTTTGAGGAGCGAGCGCTTGGAGTCGGGGTGCGTGGAGGGTTGGGGCTGAGGTGGAGTGGGTTGCTGCTCGTTCGTCGTGGGAGCGTCGCCATATGCGGCGGCAGCAGAGCGTTCAGGTCCTGACAGTAGTTGGATACCAGCCTGCGCCGTCTCCTTCTCGTAGTTCCAAAACGCCCACGCGTTGAACACGGCACACACGACGCGCGTCCCCAGCGCAATGAAGTAGAACCGCGACCAGCGGATGCCGTGCGATGCCATGGCCGTTGCGAGGATGGGCCCCAGCGTGCCGCCCAGGCTGTACGAGCCGTGACACAGTCCGAGAATGATGGTCGAGTTTGCCAGGTTGGCGACAAAGACGTTGTTCAGCGCCAGCCCGATGGCGTATCCGAACCCCAGCAGGAAAAACGACACGACGACGACCCAGAAAGGCGGCGTTGCGACGAGCATCACGTATCCGGCAATCATGAGGATCTCGGCCAGCACCAGGCTGCGCGCGCGGCCGTACCGCTCGTTGATGGCGTGAGTTACGAATGCCGCCGCGATGAAGCCTGCCGCGTTGCTGATGAAGATGAGCGAGATGATGGCGTAGCCCACTCCGTATTCCGCCTTGCTCTCCATATACGGGATCAGAGCTCCCGGCGCCGAGTCGCTCAGGCCGTCGCCAAAGTAGACGAGGCAGCAGCAGAGCACGCGCCACTTGTTCATCGGCGGGTTCCAGAGCGTTTGAGCAATCGACGTCACGTCGAGCGGCGATGCTGAGCGGCTGTTGTGCTCCAGCTCGCTTGGCGTGTGCGGCGTTGCCGTGCCTGCTGTGATATTAGACGTTTGCGAGTCGGTGCGCACATGGCGCCTTCCGTCGCTCGTCGAGCCGAAAACGAGGTGGTCTTCGGCTTGGTTCGAGGGGGAGCGGATGGAGACTGATTTCTGGCGGGCTCGAGGCGGGTCGGTGATGTGCTTGTCCCTCGACGGCTCTTCAATCTCAAAAAAGGACGAGATGTGCGCCATGGCTGCAGTGTGAGACGTGATGTGAACGAAAGGAACTCGGCAGAATGAAAACGAGACAGACGTCGTCCTCGTGTCAGAGCACGTCTAGCCCATGAGGCTGGCAGCAGCACGCCGCTCTTTTGAAAAAGGGAGAGCATGGTTCCTTATTTAGGCAATTGGGTCCTTGGAGGGGTCTTAGATGGGCCCATCGCATGCATCAATGTCACTGACCGATTGCGGAACCAAGAAGGGCGCATTGTGCCCCTCCAGCCGGTTCCACAAGATGTATCTCCTTACCCCAGCATTTGGTCCCATGGTTCCGCGATCCAGATGTCCCTATCTCCATGGAATAGCAACGAATGGCGATTGGAGGACGTGGTGGAGTGGGCTGCCACGGCGCTGGCCAACTGGCTTGACAGTTCAAGGTAAGCCGACATGTTTGACATGATGGAGCATTCATTACGCAGATGAGAGCAACATGAATCCATATGTCAAGACAAGAGGAACCGCGTGCGTTGATGGAACAAAGGAGTGACGTGGGGAAGCTCCCGACGCTAGCCGACGTCAGCCTGGTCCGTGCTCAGGACGACATGTGAAAAAGTGGCTGCGGTGCCTGGACGATATCATCAACACCACCAATTGTTTCACGCCAGGACGAGACATGGGACGACCGAAGCGCCAGATCCACGCCGTCGAAGAGGAGACGCTGAATTCGCCTGACGCGCTGGACGCGACGCAGACCATTGCAAAGGTCGCCAAGGCCGAGGGCAACAATCTGTACACGGTCGAGCTGCCCGCTGGCAAGACGGTGCTGGCAGAGCTCAATGCCAAGTTCAGGTCGACCATCTGGGTCAAGCGAGGCACCTTTGTCGTGCTGGATCAATCGACGATGGCGGAGCGCGAAAACAAGATTGGCGGCGAAATCATCAACGTGGTGAGGGACGAAAAGACCTGGCGGAAGCAGAAGTACTGGTAAGCAAATGTCCATTTTTTGTCCAAGAGATTGCTGACATTTTAGGCCCGCGCAATTCACAAAATCTTCGGCGTACCCCGAAGACAGCGACGACGAGGAATCAACCGTTGGCAAGATGCCGCCGTCCGACTCTGAAGACGACTCTTGAGGAATCTCGTCGAGGACTACTCTGTGTGAGGATGCACCGCATGCCCCTCCTTGTCGCCCACGTCCGTCCTCGTCCCCCACCACACGCCCGCGATTTGAACAAACAACACTGCCACAACGACCATTGAACTAGCACTTGTGCTCGGATAAACGTTCCATGCCCACTCTTGCGCCCCCCAAATGACATATTGGAGGATGGGATGGAAGCCTGCGCGCCAGAGCAAAAAGGGAGTCGCCCACGCGATCCAGGCGAAGAATTGGTAGTGTAGGGACCGGGCGCAGATCATGCCAATGCCAATGGCAGAGAGCATCGTCGTCAGGATGAATTGCGGATTGACGCGCCTGGAAATGAGTCGCTGGTCGGCCGGTTCTTTCAAAATCAGGCGAATGGTATCCGGCACGGAGCGCTGAGCGGGCTTGATCCAACGCGTTGCGGCGAAATAGACTAGTAGCGCAAGATGCGCTGCCAGAAGTGCGACGGCAAACTCTTTGGACAGAAACGTCTCCTTCGAGACGAAGCGCCAATTGACGGTCCACTTGTACAGAAAGACGCGGGTCAACTCAAAGGCGCGGGAGAAGTAGCCTTTCAGATTAGTCTGCATGAATGGATACGCAAACACTAGCTGCAGAATCCTCAGCACCTCATGCTACAAACGTGAAACGATGGACGACGTACCTGCAAGTACACCATGATCATGGCCTGTGTCAGGGCTCGGTCAACTCCTACGCCCTGGAGGAGGACCAGCCCCAGTGCTGGGAGAGCCAGCAAGGCGCTCATTTTGATGCCGACGGCGAGCGAGTAAAAGACGGAGCCCGCGGTCCAGAGGTGCTTTTGGTAGAAGTATACGGCCAAAAAGAATGCGCCGACCGCGAAGCAATCGTTGAAGCAGCGCAAAACGAAAATGCTATGCAATCGTTTGGACAGAATCAACATGGGAAAAACGTAGGGTGGAACCTGTCATTGTCAGTCAGCATTTCTCTCGCATGAGATTGACGACGCACCTTTGCTTTTCGATAGCACGCCATGACAACAACGAGCACCGCAACGTAGAGCGCCGCGAACAGCACTTGCGCAGTCAGGATGTTCTGGCCCTGCCCCGTGAGGCTGTACAGCAACCGGTAGACGTACACATGCGCACCGGGGTACACCAGGGGCCCCGTGCCGCCCTTGATTTTGGTGTAATCGCGCTCGCCGTCAATATACTGCTCGACCTGCTCCATGTACGCCTTCCAGTCGATTTCGGTGTCTGTCGTTCTCGTCAATTGGTGCGCGCGATTTTGGGGGTGGTGCTGCACGCACAGGGTATTTTCCAGATGATGAGCCCGCATAGCAAGGCGTCGGCGCAGAGAAGCAGTGGGCACAGCCATCGTGCGTTCCGCGGGTCGCTTGAGATGTCAAGCGCTTTTTTGACAAGGTCCATGGTCAGGGTTGTTGGAGTTTGGTGCAGAGAAGAGTCGCGGAAAGCTGACACGGTTGCTCGGTGATGTCACGTGGCTAGCCGAATAGGCAAAGTCAATGCAGATAATTTAGTTTTGACAGCCACTGGCGCAGTGTCCTGTCATTTGTGCTGATGATTCGTAGAAACGTATGTTCATGGTTCGGGGTCTATAAACCGTTTGACCGAAAGAGACCCAGGCAGGAAAGTATTTAGCAGCCCAGATACCTCAACTCTACCCATCGCTCCTCGTAATCCTTTACCAGCCGTCCAACCACCACTCTAATATCAGGAAAGACTTGCATCAGCCGGTTCAAGCCTTGCCTTCCAGCTGTATAGGTCACAAAGACAATGTTCTTCTCGGGGACGCCATGATCCACTAAGACCCTGACAGCCATCAGGGCTGCTCCACCGCTCGACATTTGGGGATCCATGATGAGGACCCGTTCGTGGGTCTCGATGCCATGTGGAAGCACGTGGTAGTGCAGCTCGGGCTCGCCAGTCCGGTAGTTTGTCTGGATCAAGACGCGTCCGGTGCGGCAGTCCGGTATGACCCGCTTCAATCCCTTTTCGAGCACGCCTCCGCCGCGCAGGACGACCACTGCGCTGACCTCGCCGTGAGGCTTCAACCCCTGGTACGTGGTTTCTTGCGGTGTCGTTACAGTGACGGCGTCGAAGCGCATGCACTGCAGCGACTCTTCTATCAGCAGCGCACAAATTCTGTCAAAGTAAAAGACAAAGTCCTGCCGCGAAGTAAAGGGGTTCATCAAGAGAGTGTGGATCCCCACGATCTGCGGTTTTTGAGGCATGATGATGACGTTGGGAGAGAGGGCAGTCTCTTCGGCCAGCTTGCCCAGCCTCCTAAGATCTTCTTGATGTTGGTGCGACTTGATGGTGAGAATTTTTTGAATGCGGTCTGTGACCATGGATATGGCGACCTTGTTCTCGACACCGCGAGGAATAATGATGTCTGAAGGGTGAGTTAGTTAGAGAGGCCGGCGTCGAAAGATTTCGGCGTACCTGCTACCTCTCGCTGAGGAGCAACGAATTGATGGAAGTTGGGCTTGACGAATGAGAACCATTGTTTGATGCAGCCTTCAATGTCCCGACCGCGATGCTTGACGTCTCGAACGACTGCTCATGTTAGACAAGATATGAAACAAGATGGAGGAACTCACGTCTTCTCGACAAGCACAAGTCGCCATCGGCATCGGCGAAAATCTAAACAGTCAGAAACGAATGAAGATCGGACGGGAGGTGAAACCTTGAGGTCAAGCATGTCAAGTATCCGCTTGTCATGAAGAGCAAAAATGCCTTCCAAGATGAGCACGTGAGGAGAATAAATAGTGGTCGTCTTTTCCAGGCGGTTGTGCTTTTCAAACGAGTAGACAGGAATGTCGACCTTTTTGCTGGGGAGAGTCAACTTTGCTCATGTCTGCAATTGAAGACATACCCCTGCTTGACATCCTGAAGCTTCTCCAGCAAAAGATCAAAGTCAATTGCCTCTGGAGCATCAAAGTCGTACTCATTCCGAAAGGCCTTTGCTGATTGGGCCGGGGTCAAGGGCTTGTAGAAAGAATCCTAGACGAATAATTAGCGTGGGCACGGCATGAGTGCGACCAAAGGCTACTACCATGGACAAGATGACGACCCATGGCAGATTGAGAGCCGCGACGATCGCCAGGGACAGGGTCGTCTTTCCCGAACCGGAGCTACCAGCCACGCCAATGATGCTTGTGTTGGCCCATGGCGGAGTGTAATGAGCCCTCCGAACGGTGCTCATCATCGAAGCCTGCGAGAGTATTGTAAGCGGACAGTTGCGTATCGAGGGCCGTCTTTAAGATGTACCATGGTTGTGGTAGGCTAGCGAGCATGCTAGGAGGTCTTTGCCTTTTGCGGAGCACGCAGAGGCGACCAATGACTAAATTGTTATCGCGAGCTGTGGCCGTGGAATTGTCGTCGTCGAGCCTGGTACGTCCGTGCCCCATCCCCGTCACGTGACCCCTCGGCTCGAGCTTTTCACCACCCGAGCTGCCTCTTCCCTCTTCCTCTCCCATCTTCTCGCTTCTCCATCAACTCCATCCAACACTTCCCACAGTGCCATTTCGCCCTTTCCTGCCTCTCTGTCTTGGTCCTGTGCTCCCAGGGCACGGCAGACATGACGCTGGTCGATGTGAGATAGAGAAACTAGCCTCTCTCCTCACAATGGTACGTTTCTCACCTGCAGCACGCCGCCGCCGCCGCCGCCGCCGCCAGTAGTCTAATCGCGTCGCAGAGCTCTTCAACCGTCATCTCGGCTGCCACCCCCAGTCGGCATCCGTTTGAGCGGCGCATCGATGAGATCAAGCCCTCAAAGTCGTACGTTCAACCCCTCCCACCAGCCCCCCGCACGACCCGCCGCCGTCCCTTCGCATGATGTGTTAAAATCAAGTTGGGAATCTCTCCGAAACCCTCTGTGGAGATCAAATTTACTTGTGTCTGATTGTTGGCGGAAACTACACGCTCTCGCTGTCCTCTTGGAAACGCGACGCTGACGGTCGATCTAACAGGGACATCAACAACGTCATCATGGATTACCTTGTGAGCGAAGGGTATCCGATGGCAGCGAAGCGCTTTGCTGTTGAGGCCAACATCCCGCCGGCTGCCGAGCCGCAGTCGATCCAGGAACGAGTTGACATTCGGAATGCCATACATGCCGGGGACATTGAAACTGCCATCCACAAGATCAATGACCTCAACCCTCAGGTTAGTACCTCTTGTCTTCTCCCATTCCCTGCTATGATTATACGAGTTTTCATGCACCACTCATAATTACCTCCGGGTGTTGATGATAAAAACTTCTCACACTTCAGTCCTCAGTATGAGCACATATCCACTTTTGACGTCACTCATTGCTTTTTTGGAGCATCAGCTAATGTCAACAGATTCTTGACCACGACCCGGCACTTCACTTTGCATTGCTCCGCTTGCAGCTCATTGAGCTCATCCGCAAATGCATGTCGACCGGCGCGGACATAACTCCAGCTCTGAACTTTGCAACCTCGGAGCTTGCACCGCGTGCTCCCACGAACCAGGAGTTCTTGCAAGACCTGGAACATACTATGGCTCTCCTGATCTTTCCACCTGAGAACCTCACTCCGCCTCTGTCTGCCCTGCTCGACCCCTCACTTAGGCAAACCGTGGCGGCGAGGGTCAACGAGTCGATCCTCTCCAGCCAAGGTGCTTGCCGCGAGGCAAAGATCAAGCAGCTCGTGCGGCTGCGCGCCTGGGCCGAGCAAAAGGCTCGCGATGCACGCAAGGAGATTCCACCCACCTTGACCCTGGGTCTTGACTCGGACAAAGAAGGGCACGATGATGATGACGTTATGAACGGCAACGGCGAGACAGATGTCATGCAGGATTGATTTCGATTTACTGTTTATCTATGATACAGCGTTGGCGTTTTGGCGGGCAAACAGGATTATCGGTTACGAGACAAGGCGGCATTCCTATCATGACTCGTCCAGGAGGCAGCAGCTCCGCTGGCGGCAGAAGTAATTCAAGATACCCTCTGGCATTTTAGCCACTCAAATTCCTCGACAAAATGCTGCATTGTATGAACAACCTATATGGCCTCGTCCGGCATTGCCTGCGCCACCAATGCCCGTGATATCTCATGCAATCATGCCCATCCCAAACGCCAGAAATTACATGCTATCCACATTACAAAAAGTACTCTGTCTGCACTTCTTTTCCCTGCTGTTGCTGCTGCTCGGCTCTGTGCAAGTCGTTTTCGGGCGCGGCATCAAAGACGTTGAAGAAGCGCTCGCCCGTGTCGCTGACCTCGAGCACGCTGGCCATGTTTCCGCAGCGGTAGCAGTAGTTTGGCGCGCTCCAGACGGTGCTGAGACGGTCGTCGTAGAGCACCTGGTAGCCCTCCTGGCAGAGCTGGTGCGCGCGCAGAATGTGCGACATGCCATTGACCTCGAGGAACTTTTTGACGACCTGGGCACCAAAAGTATAGCCGGCGCCTCTTGGGCTGAGGCTGAACTCGTCGCGCTCCGAGTCGGGGTCGCTCCAGACGAGGTCGGCCATGGGCCCCTCGTGGGGTATCTCGCGGAAGCGGTCGATGATTTTGATCTGGTCTATGGAGTGGATCGAGGGGCTGAGGCCGCCGTGGACGCAGAAGATTTGGTTGTTGATGACGACGGACAGGGTCAGGAAGTCGAACATGTCGGTGAAGTAGTGCCACACGTTGGCGTTGCCGTACTTGCGCGAGCACTCGGTATAGAAGCCGTACGACTGCGTCACGCCGCGCGACTCGTGGTTGCCGCGAATCAGGTGCACGCGGTGCGGGTAGCGCAGCTTGAGGCACACGAGGAGCGATATCGTCTCGACGCTGAAGAGACCGCGGTCGACGTAGTCGCCTGCCTTGTCAGAAAAATTCTTGGTACTGTACCTTCGCTGTAGGCAACCCACCAAGAAACAGGTAGTTTGTGTCGGGGCAGAAGCCTCCTATCCTGAATATCTCAATCATGTCGAAGAATTGGCCGTGGATGTCGCCGACGACGGTGACGGGGGCGTCAATGTGGACGACATTGCTCTCCTTCATCAGCAGCTCTTTGGCTTTGGCGCATATGGCCTCGATGACCGAGTCGGCGAGCAGCTCCTTTTTGTAGAGCCTCGCTATGCACTCGTCGAGGTCAACCGTGGCTGGTCATGGCGGGGCATTGTCAGTCGGAGCGGCGACGAAGAAGCTGGAGGATGATGGCCTACCCGGAAGGCCTGGCATGGCGGATGTGTGTGGGGCGGCGAGCCGGGGGCGCGGGCTCGAGTAGATGGAGACTATGAGAATATCATCATCATGGCGGGGTGGCGAAGATACAAAGACTGGAGCGCGAGAGGGAGAGAGAGAGAGAGAGAGAGAGAGAGTTGTGGTAGCTGAATCAAGCTCGCCCGCCGCCTGTCGCCGGGAAATCTGGCATCACGTGCCGCCAATCAAATATCGGAACAAGCTCTCCAACAACGTCTCGAACTCGTCAACCTTTCAACCGCCCGTCGCCGTCGTTGATTGCTGACCTCTCGCGAGCCTTTGCTGGACAACGCCGCCGAGGCCGCTGCTACAAGGTAGATTCCACGCTCCATGTCTTCCGTCGCTTGTCACTACTCGGCTGTGGATCTCGTGGAGCGACCCCTGCTGCTACACGTCCTTCCGTCTTGAGCTGTCTTTTTTTTTTTTTTTTTCCCTCATCCTCAAAACTCTTTTTTTCCGCTTTCAATTTCTCATCTTTTGCGCGGGGATCGACGCCATTGGCGCCATCTGTCTTTTTGCGCTCGTCGTCAATCGTCCACCAGAGAAAGACCCCTCGCCTGCGTGATGCAGTAGCACTGTACGCCTTGATCAAATTCGTCATCGCTGCCACCCATCTCTCATCCCACTCGTCTCTCACCGGCCGTCGGCCACCACTTTTTCTCCTCGGTACCTTTACAGTCCGTCATTGTTTTCTCTTTCCTTTACTCATAGTCTTCAGACCGTTCGGCCGTTGAGTTGTTAGCTCGCCCCAACATGTCCTGGAGCGGTCCGTCGGCTGGTCCCTCGTACCAGCCAGCCTACGGACAACCGCCGTACCCTCAACAACCGGCCTACGGCCAGCAACCGTATGCTCAGCCCTATCACCAACAGCCTTATCCGGGTCCTCCGCCAGCGCCCCAGGGTCATCAAAAGTAAGTGGTTTCTGGCCTTGTCGATTTTTAATTCTGCCTCAATTCCTCTCATCCACGAGTTGTGGTTTCAACTCCATTTCCTTTCGTCAGCTGATCTCCTTGCAAGTCAATCTTCCAAACGAAAGAGCAATCCGGTCATCACCCGGTATCCTGTGCCAAACTACCAACACCCGTCGCAGAGTTCCCAAGCCAACCCTCCCCACGGCTCAGGTCAGTATCCGCCTCAGGCGTATCCACCACCTGCGCAAAACTATCCGCCGCATCAAGGCTACCAGCCGCCTTACCAGCAAGCCTATCAAGGATACCAGACGTCCCCTGGCTACCAACAACCAGCGCAAGGCTATCAACCTCCGCAGGGCTATCCACCCGGATGGCATCAACCGCCAACGCCATATGGATATCCACAGGGTCAACAGCCTCCCGCGGACTCTGCAGCGTACCCATCCAGCAGATGGCCGCAGCTTCCACAAGGACCTTCCTTTCCACCTCCACCGGATCCAAACGCAACACCGACACTTGCCGAAGCCAATCCTATGGGAGGCGAACAGACTCCTCGGCCCCCAAAGTCCCGTCGAAGTACCATGACCAGAAACGCAAGCATAGATCCTGCAGATCTCCCAGAGTCCCAACGGCTTTACCAGAGTGCTGCGTACACTATTAACTTGGGACTGGACGACTGGGATCAATCCGACTATGACGGCGCTCTTTGGCCAAAAAGCAATGAACCGGTCAACCAGGACTTTAGCTTGGGTGTCATAGTGTGGCGTCCCGCAGAAAAGATCTCGCGTGCCTTGCCGTCTAGGTTTGAAGATGTCCAGGACTGGGTAGGACTCGATGAAACTCGAGCCATTGGCAATGCCGAATCGGTGTCGATATACTTTGCCCCAGAAAATGCCCACGAGGCATTCCTAAGTGTCCGACAAACTGAAGAGTGGGACTCTGCCAGGCTGGACTCGATTTTTTACCAGTTCACCGCCAAGTCAGACTTGATTGCCGTGGAAAATGTCATTGCAAATCGTGATCGACCAGATCTTGTGGAGGACGAGATTCGAGGGCCCAGGGTCGAGGAGTTACCAGACGATGATGTCGAGGTAAAGAAGGAGCCTGAATGGGACGTCATGGATGACTTGGACCGGGCGCTCTGTACCGAGCAAGATGGCGAATCAAAGCCGATCAAGAAAAGTCGCTCCCGCTCGCCCTCTCAGGTTCCTCCTAGAGATGATGCTCAAGAGCAACTTCTCGCTGCCCTCGGCGTCACGGGCTCTCCAAAGCCAATCTCCAATGCACCTCTTCCCGAAAATCACGTCCCGCCGCCTTCTTTCTCACACCAAAACTCCGACAGACGCAAATCTGGCGGCCGCCGAGATTCTCAAAGACATTTTAGCGACTCCAAACAACCGCCACCTCCACCTCCGCCACCTTTCCGCAACGGAAATGACGCTCCCAACAGAAATCCCAGCCACAGCGGTCCGCAACATAGCCAAAACAGCTATCCTCAAAGCGGTCCACCTCTTCATAATCCTAATTTCTCTCCGCCCGCTCCACGACCACCCCCCCGACCCGAACGCTCCCCATCATATGACCCGTGGAAATCACGCCGCAGGTCTTCAACAAACGGGTTCGGCGGTCGACGCAGTCCAGCGCCGTCCGACTCGAGCCAACGCACAGCGGCGGGCTCAGACTTTCATATGGATGAAAGCGATCCTTTCAATCCAAATGCTCCCGATTCGGGCCACCCACCGCTCAAGAGATCGGAGAGCGGTGCTGGGAGGAAGAGGAGCTATGATGAGACTGAGCCGGGTGATCCGAAGCAACGGCAAGAAGACGATTACACGCCGCGGATCAAGCGGCGGCAGCCGCGTGTTGCTGCCGCTTATGGGTATGTCAGAATATCAATGCCGTGTCCTTGCGCTGACTTGTAGAAGTCGACGGTAGCGAATCGAGCCAAAATGAAATCGTTCCACCGATTCTAGCTCTCTGCCAGGCGTATCAGTGCCCAGGAAGAGCGCTAGACCAGTTGCATCCAAAAGCGCCGGCAGCTCCGCCGTCTTCCAGGCAAGTCCTCTTATTTCTTCTTTCGAGTATAAAGCAACTCATACATTGTGACCAGTTTCTGAATTACTAACGCCGAGAGCGCAACGGTGAGCCAGCCCGACAAAAAAAAAAAAAAAAAAAAAAAGAGCCACAGAATCCTCATCTTCACTGCATTAGCGAACGGCGTTTGCATGTACTATTTGGCTGTCGAAAACTGTTTGGACAATGTATCGTCCCCCTATTCATTCACTCGGCCCCCTGCCCTCTTCGTTAAGACACTCTCTTCAGGGACACTACCCTCTGCAGACGGGAAAATAGGCACCAAATTAGGTGGCTTGCTTGCTTTCGTGGACTTGTTGTGTCGCACTTTTGCTCTTCCGAGGGGCGAGCTTGTTTCGGTGGGGTTTTGCTTTTTCTGCACCCTCACTCAACTCAAAAGTCCTCTGATCATTTCCTGTTCCTACTACGAAAGACCGGGGAGCGTGTCTCTTGCTACTGCTGCTCGTGGCGTAAAACAAAGGGGCCGTCGTCTGCATATTTGTCTACGACGGTTCTCTGCTTTCTTCTTTTTCTTCGTCTATAACGTCTTTTCTTTCTCTTCGTCCCTTGATTTCTCCGTCGTCTCCTCATCCCTTTCAGTTGCTCTTACTTCCCGTCCTTGGAAGTTTTCTTCCTCCCCGTCCACCTCTATATTTCTTGGCCGTCATCAGTCTACTATTTTCTTTCTAGTCAGTCGCCAATCAGTCAGTCCATCAGTCAGTCGAGGTGAAACCGGAAAAAAGCTTCTCCTGCTTTACTACTGCTGTGAAGAAGAAGACTACGAAAAAGAAGATACAGAGAGGCCTCTAGATTACGTATTTTAATCATTTCGTGTCGGCGCGCCGCCTACTAGGTAATTGCTCTGTCGTCATTGTCGATATCTCTTTACTGCCATCTACATATCATCCTATTTTACGATCTAAAAGCTGCTTTGATATCTGTCTGTCTGTCTAATTTGCTCATCAACAGTGTTTTTTCTTTCTTTCTTCTTTCTCCAGTCAGTCAGTCAGTCAGTCTATGAGATATACTCATCACCAACACGTACCAGTCTACAACAAAAGTCTATCTGCCACACATTACATTTACCAGTCTACATACCCAAAAAGTCAATCCATCGTTATCGTCATCGTCACGTTCAACTCTTTTCCTTCGAACCTCTACGTCTCATCATTATCAACTTGATATCGTTATCTTTCCTTCTTTCAAATCAAGTCCAAATGCCAAAGACCGATACGATGCGCTTTGGTAATCGTGCCGGCAGGTGAGGCGCGCGGTTGTCTGTCTGGAAGGCTGCGTCGGCTGCTGAGCGGAGCGGCGGAAAGGGTCCAGCACGCATGGGACGCCAAGGCGAGCGGCCCCACGCACGAACGAAGAATAGGGTATGTTACAGCGTTGTTCCGTTCAGCATTCCGTCCGCATCTTCTTTTATATTTAAATAAAATTCGGCAAGTAAGTGTGCTGCGAGGCGGTTGCATCACCACCTACCTCACTCTGCTGCTCTACACTACCTACTCCTTCACCAACCTTTGCCCCTCACCCGCATCATCATCATCATCCTCACTCTCCGTCTCTTCTTCTTCTTCTTCTTCATCTTCATCATCATCCGTCTCTTCGTCCGTCTCCTCGCTCTCAGTCTCCTCTTCGCTTTCCTCTTCCTCGTCGTCTTCGTCCTCAGCCAACCAGTCATCCAACGTCTTCTCCTTGGCGCCATTGAGCTGGTCCACACCACCGGCGCCAAAACTGCCAACGCCAAACCCGCTCTCCTTGGCCGCGCGATCCAGCTGCTCGCCCGCCGGGACCACGCGCTCCTTGGCCGCGCCGTACGCAAATTCCCTCGCGACGCCCGCCTCGTCTCGTAACGAGGCGTCGGGCTCGTCGCCCTCGCGCACCCACTCGGGCAGCACCTCCTCGCCGCCGCGCAGGCCCGTGCCGACGACGCCGCCCTCGTCGCCGATGACGAGACTGGCACTGCCGAGCGTGTACGCGGCGCGGCTCTCAGACGGCGATGGCGCGTGCGGGACGGGTTTGGGTGCGAGGAGCAGCAGCGATGCTAGGTCCGTGGCGGACGGGACGGCGAGGAGGGCGCGGTACACACGGGCGCGGTCGCGCAGGTCGTATGATGTGTCGTAGCGCGTGAGGAGGAGGATGTAGTTGTAGAGGAGAGGAATGGGGTGGGAGGGCGGCGCAGCGGGCGTCTCTTTGGCACCCACAATGCTGGCATCGTTGAACTCGGAGAAGCCGCCTTCGTCGCCGGGAAGTAGTAGATCCGCATTTGCATCCTTTTCTGGCGAGGCTTCAGGTTTGGGCGGTGGGTTCAGCAGCAAATGTTGCAGATACACCTTTGCGGCCAGCAGCAGTATCTGCAGCTTGCTCTCCTCGGCCTCGCCCGCGTAACCCTTGGCAAGGATGCGCAGTACGTCGGCCGCAATGTTGTTACTGGGGTCTACAGACGCAAATTCGCCCACCAGCCAGATGATGCTAGCGCGCGCCGCCGGGCTCGTCGCCGTGTCCAGGTTCTTGGCCAGCCGCACCACCGTGCCCCGGTGGGCCTCTGGGTCTCGTTGGATCAGGTGCCGCACCACTTCGAGCGCTTCCGCCACCAGGCGCGCGTCCGGACTCGAGATTTGCGAGAGCAGCAGCCGCATGCAGCGCGCTGCGACCCGCTGGTCCGAACTACGCTGCGCGCAGCGCCCGATGGCACGGACGGCTTCGCGGACTAGCCCTGCATCGTGGCCGCCTGTGAAGTGGGCCAGCTCGGCCAGGATGAGACTTTGCAGGTGGTGCGGGCTGTGGGGAAATATCAAGGTGAGGATTTCGAGCTTTAAGCGCCAAATTTGCGGCGAGTCGGTGCTGCGAAGGAGGAAGTGCGAGGTGTATTTTACGAATGCTTCTGGACGCGCCATGCACACGCGCACAACATTGTGTAGTGCTATCAGCTCGACGTCGGGAGAGGAGCGGAGAAGGGAAATCAGAGGGCCAATGGCGAGGTCAAGGTAAGCGGGCGTGCCTAAGTGGAGGTAGCAGCGAGCGACGGCAACGACGACGGCTGAATTTCGCGATTGGAGCAGTGGAGTCAACGATTTCAACAGATATTCGAGGTCGGGGTCGAGCGCGACGACTTCTTCAAAGAACGAGGGGTCGGCCGCGTCTTCGTCTCCCGACTCCTCGCTCGACTCGTCATAGAAGCCCTTTGTTAGTTTGGCGGTGCCGTTTTTGGAGAAGCCAGGTTTCTTGACCCGGCGCATTCGCCGCGGGAAGCTTTTGCGGGCGTAGGTAGTCATGAGCCTTAGCGTAGCCAATTGACCCCACTCGTCCATGTCCACCAGCTTTCGTATCAGACTCCGGTAGTGAGGGTGAATGAGATCTATTCTCTCGGGGCAAATCTCCAAAAAGGCGGCAACGGCCGCGCCAGCAACGTAGTATTGCTTGTCGCCCAACAGTATGGAGAGGTAGTTGACCAACTGCGGCATGGTGTTTGGATCTAGCCGGTAGCATTTTGGTATGGCCAGGGCCGCGGCTTTGCGCACGTACGGGCTCATGTCTCCGGTCCCTCGCTTTATGCCGAGGGAGACGATTTGGCTGATGACGGGCACGCGGATGCCAGACATGACGCGCATGGCCAGCGCCCGCACCTGGGGATTCGAGTCTGCGAGGGATTTTTGGATGGTGTTGATCGAGAGCAGAGCGGTGTCGGGCTCGGCCTCGGCGTGGAGCAAGAGATAAATGTAGACGAGCTTTTTGATTTCGAAGGACGGCGATGCAATGTTTTTGATGACGGCGCTGAAGAATGGGAGCGTAGGTTGGTTGCGGTATGCCATCTGATGTACTTAGCACTCGGTCTCGACAGGCTGGCGGTGTCGTACGGCAATGATGCGGCGCAGGCCTTCCAGCACCTCGCGCTCATGGCGAGAGTCCAGCAGACGCTTCAGCTGCTGGGCGGGTATGGGACGGGACGACGTCCTGCGAGCGGCGCTGGCATCGCGTGCGGCTTCGAGGGTCAGGTCTCGGGCTGTGGACAAATGAGAAGAGACCCAAAGCAGAGGATGGAGGGGGCGCACCCGTTTCGAGCATGGCGGATATCCTGGATATGGACTCCATGTTGTTGGCTGGGGCCCTGCCGTTGCGAGGGCGAGGATGCGGTGACGACGATGGTGTTGGTGGTGAGTGTGAGTAGCTGGGGGCACGGGCGAGCGGCGTCTTTCGCGGAGCCCCGCCATGGCCATGACTATCTATCGGGACGACGTCTTCGTCGCTCAAACCGAGAATCGAGAGCATCCTCAATCCGATCACTGACTGAGCTGATGAGCGACAATCCTCGACTACCCGCTGATGAGGGCATCCTGCTAGCCCAAGCCAAGTCCAAACTCAAACCCTCTCGGTGGCCTTGAACTACTCACGCGCCCTCTCCGTCTGCACCACATGCATTCCAACTGCCCAATCGTGCTCCATGGCTTGACCATGGCAGACCTGCTTCATCACTTGATCGGCACCCACTCGGCGCCCACGACCCTGATTGTCTGCTCTTCCCGCGACCTCTTTGAGCATCAACTGTTGCATGCTCTTGGCGGATCCCTGCTCACTCCAACGCTGCACCTCCTCAAGTCCACTCTGACCATTCGTCTGGTCTTTTGTCCCAGTCTGGAGGCTCTGCGGGCCCATCTCGCCGTCTACAATGCCCAGTCCGGAATCTTGTGTGTTTTGAACATGCTTGCTCTGCACAGAGACACGACGTCGTTTTCAGCACAAGGACTCAGTCGAACGCTTGCAATCGCGGTCGAGGCGGCTGCCAGACGTGGACAGAAGCTCGTGATGTCCGAGTGTCCCGGCCCATCAGACTCGACGGTAGAAGAAGACCCTTGGTCCGAGCAGCTTTCGATTCTCAACGTCACGACCAAGAGCTTCGGCGTCGGAAGCAGAGGCTGGGCTGGCCGGACCGTCTCGGCCAGAGCGGTGGCCGAGAGATGGTGTTCGTTTGAGAGATATCAAGGTCCAGAGAAGGAACATGTCGCTTCATGGGCAACCCAACGAACAGTGTCCACGTCTTGAAATATCTCAGCGCGGGAGTAAATGGCCCCAAGGCTTCCCTCTCGGAATCTTCTGAATGGCAACTCGTAAGGTGTTTTCTTCCCATTATCTTTCCACTGCTATTGGGCGTGTCTAATACAATCAGGAGGTGTAGCAGTGGTCCGTCTTCAGAAGTGGAAGCGGATCAGATAAAATTTGAGATCCGAATTGATAAATTTTGGAGCCGGCAGCCAGTGAGAGGACCGAGCCGAGTTCCGATTTCGGTTGGCGGAGCTCCTTGCGCTCTGGTACGTCACCCCGAGCCCGACATCCAATCCCAGTAGACCTCTGCCCTGCTCGAAAAGCACCACCACTATCCACACCCTTCCACCATCTCCTCCTCCTCTCGCCCTATGCTTTAGCTACCTCTGTCTCCGTGCAATTGGGCCACTTTTATATCCGCCGGGCTTTTGCTACTACCCACAGCTTCGAGATGCTGCGCCTGCAAGCTCTCAAAGCGCGCACGAGGGCTCCCACTTGTTTGAAACCTCCTGGAATCACCGTCAGACCGTCTCCAACCTCTTCGACCTTGCATAGCGTGCGCAACGCCTCGGACAAGGCTCCCAATGGCTCCCGCCGAGCTCCCCAAGTCCTCACCTCTGTCGCGCGACCCACCATTGCGGGCAGGAACAAGGTCCCCAACTTCTTCAGCAATCCCATAACCACCGACTCGACCGCAAAACCGGGCGCCAAACTGCCCGCTTCCCTCAGAGTCGTATACAAAACTGTCGCTTGGGTTGGAATCTTTACCGTCGTCTCCGCCGGCCTCGTCGTTGGTTTCTTCATTTATGACGCAACCACATACAAGGAAGGGCCTTTTCTGGAGGACCTCGAGGTGTCGGAGCTCGCCTTGAACCCCCGCCGCGGAGGACCCAAGAACTTGCCCATCGCAGAACACTTGGTCGACGACGATGACAGCGAAGAGAAAAGGGAGTCCAAACACAAGCCGAAACTGGTCATTTTGGGAACAGGATGGGGAAGCATAGCACTGCTCAAAGGCCTCAACCCGGATGACTACCACATTACCATTGTTTCACCCTCCAACTACTTTCTTTTCACCCCCATGCTTCCCTCTGCCACCGTTGGTACTCTGGAACTCCGCTCGCTGGTTGAGCCCGTCCGTCGCATCATCGCCGGCAAGAATGGACACTTCATCAAGGGTAAGGCTCAGGATGTCGAGTTTTCGGAGAAGCTGGTCGAGATTTCGGGCACTGGCCCCGATGGCAAGGAACACAGCTTCTACCTACCATATGACAAGCTCGTCATTGGAGTTGGATCCGTGACAAACCCTCACGGCGTTACTGGCCTGGAGCACTGCCACTTCTTGAAGGACATTACAGACGCGCGTGTCATCAGGAATTCGGTGATTCGGAATCTGGAGACGGCAGTCTTGCCCACGACCAGTGATGAGGAACGCCGCCGCCTGTTATCTTTTGTCATTTGTGGTGGTGGACCTACCGGCGTCGAGTTTGCTGCCGAACTATACGACATGCTTAACGAGGACCTGATATCTTTCTTTCCTAAGATTCTGCGCTCTGAAATCTCGGTTCACGTCATTCAGAGCAGAGGCCACATTTTGAACACATACGATGAGGCTCTCTCGAGATATGCAGAGGTGGGTCAGTTGCATTGCTCTCGTATCCCAGTACTGACAGAACCAGGCCCGTTTCGCAAAGGATCAAGTTGACGTTCTCACAAACTCGAGAGTAAAGGAGGTCCAGTCGGACAAGATTCTCTTCACGCAAAAGGACGATCAAGGAAACCTTGTCATCAAAGAATTGCCGATGGGCTTTTGTTTGTGGTCG
The DNA here is from genome assembly GCF_038021145.1 of Phyllosticta citriasiana. NCBI lineage: Eukaryota > Fungi > Ascomycota > Dothideomycetes > Botryosphaeriales > Phyllostictaceae > Phyllosticta > Phyllosticta citriasiana. Next base: position 91,447 of record NW_027117303.1, read on the forward strand.
ACTGGTGTTGCCCAAACAGAATTCTGCAAGAAGCTCGCCAAGAAGCTCGACGGACAGCACAACAAGCATGCCCTCGAGACCGACGCTCATCTCCGCCTCGTCGGCGCGCCGCTGGGCGACGTGTACGCCATTGGCGACTGCGGCACTATCCAGTCAGTATTTCCTGCTAATTGCTTGCTCCCTTCTAACTTGGGATCAACAGAAACAATGTCTCCGACCACATCGTCACCTTCCTCCGAACACTGGCCTGGGAAAAGGGCAAGAGCCCTGAGGACATGCAAATCTCGTTCTCCGACTGGCGGCAAGTAGCCAAGCGTGTAAAGGCACGCTTCCCGCAAGCAGCAGACCACCTGCGACGCCTCGACCGCCTATTCGAAGAATATGACAAGGACCGCAGCGGGACGCTCGACTTTGGCGAGCTGCACGAGCTGCTGCGACAAATCGACTCGAAGCTGACGTCGCTGCCGGCGACGGCGCAGCGCGCGCACCAGCAGGGCCAGTACTTGGCGCGCAAGTTCAACGCGATCGCGCGGGCGGCGCCCGGGCTGGCGCTGAACCACGTCGACTACGGCGACCTGGACGAGGCCGTGTACCGTGCCTTCGAATACCGACACCTGGGCTCCCTGGCGTACATTGGCAACGCGGCCATTTTCGACATCAACGGCTTGAACTTCTCGGGCGGCCTGCTCGCCGTCTATCTTTGGCGCAGTGTCTATTTTGCGCAGAGCGTTAGTTTGCGCACGCGCATCTTGCTGGCTATGGATTGGTCCAAGCGCGCGCTGTTTGGTAGAGGTATGCTGAGAATTTTTGCATCGTGTGGTTCGTCGCTAACTTACTTCGTCGCAGATCTCATGAACTTTTAGAAAACCCCCTCTTTTCTTGGACTGCCCTGCCCGTCCGCCGTCAAACTCCTTTGACCCTCGTCGTCCCTTGTCTTCGGCAGTCGTCTTCGTAGTAGCGAGCGAGCGGGGATACCAGCGTTGTCGTTGTCATCGTGAGTCCTCAGTCAGTCAGTCTGTCCTATCTGTCGAAAGCATCATTCATTGGTTGGAACTTGGGTTATTGTGCACATATGGGAGCAAGCATGGTCCGGTTGGGTTTAATGGTTTGGTGCCAAGGTAGAGCGATAGAGAAAGAGGCGAATGATGGAAAGAGAGAAAGAGACAGAACAAGAATGAAAAATCACCTATCTTCCCCGACATTTGCCCTCGTGTGTGTCTTGGGGTTCTTGGTACCAATGGAATGCGCGAATGAGGGACGAGGACCAAGATAGTTTTGTGGTGGTAATCTGCTTGGATGCGTGTGTGTCGATGAATCGTCATCTCTTCACTGAGTCTTGCTCGACTGAGTGTACCATTTCTCCCTACCTACCTTTCCGTCCATCAGCGTCAGCAACTCACACCCCGCCCAAAAGAAAGATCTCCAACTCACCTATTCATTGAACGAGCAGACAGAGCTCAGTGAGGTCACGATTCTTTCCACAAGCATCAATCCATTCACTTCTTCATACACGGACGCCGCAACACGCAGCAACCACCACTCTCCCTTCCCTTCCCCTGCCTTTCGTCAATCCATCCATCTGTCCATCCATTCTTCCTTTTTTCACCACGCCCCTTCCTTCCCCTGCCCTATCCCATTCGTCCGTCCCATCTGCCATCCACAACATGACAGATCAAGCAAGTCACCCAAGGAGAACCAACTACCCTTCGATTCTGCTGCTGCCGCCGCTCCCCCGTCCTTGCTAGACACATAGAGTAGCACGGCAAACCAGCCGTCATTTTCTCTCGCTTTCGCCTTCGTCACTCACCGCGGTGCTGCCACCGCCGCTGCCGCATCTTGATCCCGCTCCGCCGATGAGCGATCACATTCGTCCGCCGATTCGTTCGTCACTCCACCAGTCGCTAGTCAAAGCGACAAAGATACTTCCGCACGCAAAAAGGCCGCGGCAATAGAGAGACAGTCAGGGAGGAAGGGAGGAAGGAAGAGATAGAGAAAGGAGCCCGCCCAATCGATCAATCAAGCAATCAGTCAGTCGCCCAAGATGACACGCAAACAGACAGACAGGCAGACAGGAGAAAGTGATGCGATTCGATACCAACAGCGAATCGAATCAAGTGCATCAGACCGACCAATGAGAAGGAAGTCGTGAAGTGATGTGGGTTCCTCTCATCTATCGCTTCGTGCGTTCGTTCCCATGTCCCGTCCGCGTGTCTTGTCCTGTCCTGGCCTGTCCTGGCCTGCCCTATCCTGCCCTACCCTGCCAATTTGACGGACAAGTGCCTCTCCCTTCACCCCCACAAGGCAATCGAGCTGGACAGAGATTCCATGCATGAATGCATGATACATCGAGGACTAGTAAGGTGGTTTGTGTGCGAGCGAAGACCAGGAGCGCGACCAGTAGCGGACACGTATGCGTACAGAGGATGCAATGTCTTGTATTCGCCGCCTAGCAAAAGACAGACAAGACAGACAAGACCTGCGTTGCACCCTGCCCCTCACTCCACACAGACACACGCAAATGAGGGGAAAGAAAGACGGAAAAGCGGTGATGTCAGAAATATTAATGCAGACGAAGGAAAAAGAAGAGAAATCGAAAAAAATGAGAGCATGCAGAGGCCAACTCAACAAGACACCGGCAGTCTAGCTGCTGTACTTGCCAACGAGCCAGCGACACAGCCGCCCACTAGTTCAGTCCAAAAGAGCGAGAGGAAAAGCCCAGAGAGGAAGAAGAGCAGCGAGATAAGAAAATTTTTTTTCTTTTTGCAAGGGAGAGCGAAGGATAAGAAACCAGACAAGACCAGACCAGACCAGCGGGAGAACGAAAGAGAAAGCTTCTTTGAGAAGGAAGAGAAGAGGAAAAAAGAAAAAAAATTCAACTGTCACTCAATCATCAAAAGTCCAGATGCCAGCCCAGCCCGCTTAGCCCGCCTAGCAGTGAGTTCAAAAAGTGGGAAGAAGGAAATGAGTTGAAACGCTAAGCAGGAAGGGAAAGAGAAAGAAACGCTCCTTTGGAAAAGAGAAACAAAACCCCTGTGTCAACCCATTCCCACCCCACCTACCCACCAATCGAACCATTCACTCCCTCGCTCGAATACCCAGACAGATGAAAAAGGGGCAAGATGATGATAATGATTAAGGTTTCGTAAGGAAGAAGGGGGCCCAGACGGACAAGAACGCAAAAAACAGGCCCGAAATCCCATGACCGCTGATGATGATGCCTGCCACCCGTCATCCTGTAGCACCCCATCATCCTAATGCCATGACGTGTCGTGTCAGAAACGTGCGCATGCATGGACCAGAAAACTACTCAAGAACAGCAACAGATGATTCATCTAATCAAGTCGTATCTCGCTGACTGGCAGCAAATTGGAATGAAACGTGGTGTTTTCAAAGGCGATACGAGCCGCCCTTGCCCTGACCGCGTCCAAGAGAGCGATCAAACATGTCAAAACCGTTTGGCGGGCGCGCCATGCCCGGAGGCGGGCCGCCCGCGCGCATTCCCATCATGTCCTGTCCTTGAGGACCGCCCATGCCGAGACCCATGGGGCCAGGGCCTGGGCCAAATCCAGGAGGCGGGCCGGGAGGAGGCGGCACAAAATAACCAGGCGGCGGACCCTGTCCGGGGAACATGGCGGTCGGACCGGGACCGCGCTGGGGCTGCATGCCGGGGTGGCCAAGAGGAGTGTTGCCGGCACTGAATGGCGGCAGGCCCATGCTGCCAGGGCCGGGAGGAAAGCCAGGTGGTCCGCGAACCTGGGGGTTTGCGTTGGGCGCGGGAAAACCAGGAGGAGGCGCCATCGACGCGGCAGGACGTTCCTGCGGCTGCTGCAGACCAGGCGGCTTCATGGGCCACAACTGATCAGGTGGCGGCTGTTGCGGAATGCCCATGTTGTGCGTCTGGTTCCTGGGCATGCCGCCGTCGGCCGTGTTGCGACGCTGGATGTGGGCAATGGCAGGGTCGTCGAGGTGGATGGGGAGGTTGAAGCGACTGGCACGGCGCATGGCGTTTTCTATTTCGGGGTTCTCAGGCATCCGACGCGGCGGCTGCGGTTGATAACGCACGTCGTTTTCGGGAAACTGGCGCTCCTCGAACAGTCCGGGAGGAGGATTGCCTCGAGGAGGCTGCGGAGGACCCATGACGGGGGTTTCCATGAACGGCACCTTTTTGTCCATGAACGCACCGGCAAACATGTCGAGGGGAGGGGGAGGCGGGCGAGCTTGGGTAGGTTGAGGAGGCGTGTTGCGCTGCGGCCCAGTCATCAAGTTGAGCAAAAACTCTCTGTCGCGCGAGAGCTGGGCCGGCGGAGGCGGCGCTTGCATTCCCGGCATGCCAAATTGATTCATGCCATTGCTGTTGGGAGTGCGGCGCTCTTCGCCAGAACGAATGCTTTCGGGGCGTTGGTCGGGGTCAGTAGTGGCCGGCGAGAAAGGACCAAAGGCACTCTGAGGGCCCTTGAAATCCGTCGGCGTGCCACGGGACAGGACGGACTCGATGAAGCCAGCCTTTTCCTCGCGCGACCTCAGCATGTGGTGACGAGTGGGCTGCGGCTGCGCGTGGATCGTGTTGCGGTCGGGCGTGCCCTGGCTACGGCCGTTGGGCGGCGTGGGAGACTGCAGGCCCTGGCTGATGCTCGAATTGCTCAGCAAGTTCAAGATGCGCTGAAAACCCTCCTTATCCTCATTGGACTCGACGGGGGCTGGCAAGGGCAGCTGTTCTACCGGAGGAGCTTGGTCCTCCTGCGGGCTGAACAACTTGGCAAACTTGGACGACTTTTGCGGCTTGGTCTTGGGGACGGGAGCCCCTTCGGTGGTTGACGGGGCTTCAGACTGCTTGACGGCTGCGGCGCCCCACATGCCAAACATGTCCTTGCCTTCGATGACCATGGGAGTGATGGGCTTGGAAGAAACGGGCGTGTCCTTGGCCGACGTGGGCTCTGGCGTGTTTTCCTTGTCTTCTGCCGCCGCGTTGCCAGCCTTCATGCGCTCCTTCCAACGCTGAAAGTCTTCTTGGGTGTGGACCTTTTTGTCGTCCTTGGGGTCGTCGTTGAGCCACTCGGGGCCTTTGCTGCGGGTCAAGCGCGCCATGCCCATGTCGTCCTTTCTCTTTGGCGCCGCGTCAATCCACTCGGGGTCCTCCTCGATGCGCTCGTTGCCGCGGGTCCAGCGGTCGTCGCGACGATCGCGCCAGCTTTTGTGCGAAGGTTCGCCCTCCTTGTCATTTTCGCGTCCCCATGGTTGCTCAAACTTTTTGCGGCGAGGCGTCATCTCTTCGGTGTCGGCGCCATCGCGGGTGAAGCGTCCCATGCGCGGCGGGCGCTCGCCATCTTCTGCAAACGACGTCCTGCGGCCTCGCACATTGGTCCAGCCCTCGCCTTCTTCGCGGTTCGCGCGGCGACCGTTGACGGCACCATTTTTGCTGCGCTCGTTCTCGCGGTCCTTGAAAAACTTGTCGCGAATGTTGACGCGCTCAGCCGTCACTTCGTCGTCCTTTTCGCTAAAGTCGGAGAGCTTGGCGACGCGCGACGACGACGCAAAGGCGGTCTTGGGCGGTCCGAGCACAATGTCTTCGGGCGCTGCAATGTGTTAGCTGAAGGAGAGCGGGAATCGGGCTGGACGCACCTGTGTTAGAATTTCTGGTCAAGTGCTTTCCGGGGAATAGCGAGTGACGCTGAGCGCCGCCATTTGGCTGGTCGTCGTCGCCCCGACCGCCCTGCGTGCGGCCTTTGCGCTGCGTGGTTTGCTGCTCTTGCGGAACGCTGCAAACGTGTCAGGTCAGTGCCACGGCCAAGTCAAATAGGGCCCACGTACTCCATCCATTGTTCAATCGAAGGGAGGCCGTCGGGCTTGTGCACCAGAGGCGAATCTTTCAAGTGGAGCAGCTGCTCCTTGGTGTAGCGGACAATCTCGACCGGCATGACGTGGGACGAGCTCCCGCAAAGGGCGCTCGTCGAGATATGAGTTTGTTGGGAGAGGCGAAGAAGCGTACAACGTGGCGGGAAGTCGGACGATGTGAACGACGTTGACGAGGGTTTGCTGTGCGCTGGTAACGGGGAGTCGGGAGGTGGTGTGGCACGCAGTCGCGGAGAGGTGTTGCGGGGGGCGGTGAGTGAGAGAGAGGCACAGAGCCTAGCGGAGGAGATGCAATTGATGGGGAGTCAGAGGTATGTGGGATGCTGGATGAGCGAGGAGCGAGGGTTTCGGGGGGCGTGAGGGGGTGAGTTGGCGAGGTTGTCGTTTGTGGTGGTGGGTTCAGGTTGCGTTGGTGGGAGAGGAGGAGCTCCCGCAAACATGTCAAACCTTGGCACTCGAGTCATTGGCTGCAGCCTGAGGCATCACAACGCTTTGCTTCTACAAACATCTTCTACCAGTGCAAACAAACGTGACAAGTTCCGGCATCGTCAACGTAAAACACTCGCTCACATTCTGGTCCACTCGCGCAGCTGCACCGCCCACTCGTCGCCGAGTTTGGCGCCAGATTATACGCATACGTTGGTGGCGCAGGCGACCCTGGTATTTGGTAAGGATGCTGTTGGTAAGTATTCTGCCACCCAGCCGCCGTCGGGTAGAAGGGATACCCGTAGTACGACACTGGATTCAACAAAGAGCTGTCGAGGTATGGCCATGCGTGGAATTGATGCGGTGGCGGCGGGGACCATGAGTGGCCTACCTGCCAGCTGTCAAGCGGCGGTTGAGATCTGGTATGCCGGGCCGCCTCTTCGCGACGAATCTCTGCGTGGAGTTCCTGGGTCGACTTTGCCTTCCTCCTAGCCCGTCGGACTAGACGTTTAGGCAACTCGTCGACGTTGCCACAGTCTGCTGCAGAACTCCAAACCGATTGATTGTCGCTCGTCCGTCGTCGGGCACGCTGTTGGGGTTTATCCGGACGAGGTCCTGATTTTGGCTGTCGTTCTGTCGTTGAATTTTGACTTCTTCTGGAGTGATCCCTGGCCGTATCTGGTCCAACAGGGGACGGAAGCTCAGACTCGACAGGGGCAGTTATTTCCTCAAAAGATTCCTCCTTACTATCCACGACCGTCTCTGCATACGGCTGCCGTGTGGGCGATTCGATTACTGGTGGACTTGCGACCGTAGAACGCTGCATCGCGGCAGCTTCAACAGCCTCTTGAAGCCTTCCAAATGCCTGTGCATTCTCCAACAGCTTGGCCATGAGTCTTTGCAGATGATCCCCAGTGCTTTCTGCTGCGACCGAATTGCCGCGTCGCAGACACTGCCTCCGATAATTGATGAGGCCCTCGAGCTCCTGAAGATTGGCATAGCAGCGGCCGACGAGCAATTCGTAGTCAACTCTCAGCGGCGTGTCAGGTTGAGGGAGAAAATCTGCGTCTTCAAAGTCGCGCGAGGCAATGTGGAGAGCTTCGACTGAGGAAGTCAGCTGCTGTATCGATGGTGCGTCTTCTACTTACCTTGCTGAACCAGTTGCGGCGCATATTCTTTGCCTGTATCAAATCAGCATGGGAGGCGTTAGGCGCTTTTGCTGCTCACAGTCCCGCCGCAGGCTCCAGGAGATGCTGCTGATCGAAAACTCCATTGCTATGGCAAGCACGTCGCTTTTGAATAAGAATACCTGGTGCGGGGTGTGCTTTTATAGCCACGTGGTGCCGCATGGATAGCAAGTCTTCATTCGATGCATGTCTCATTGGTGTACGCCTTTGCGATGGGACTTGTCGCTTGGGCGCTACGGATTGGATGATATTCAGCTAGCCAGCTGTGAAGAAACTCGACTGAGCAGGACAATTGAGACATGGAACAACTCCACGTGGGTTTGACAGTCACGACGTCATTGGATCCCGATTTGCTTGCGTGCAGGACGCAACTGTTGTTCGCGTGCAATTGGACCGCGCTAATATGAGTTATTTGGTTGCCAACATCTTTTCGACCTCCTTTTCAACGCCTCCGCCACTCCATTCCAAAACCTTGACTTGATCGCACGTCCCCCACAGGCGCTCCAAGAGCCGCTTCAAAACCGTCTTGTCGCTTTTTTGGTCTGCAATGTGAATCCTGATCCAGCTAACAATGCCGCTTCTTGTGATGAGCGTCGTGCTTCCGTCGACGGCGGCTGCCCGAAAACACAACCGCAAAATCTTTTCTTTCGTTTCTCTGCGAGCGTCTGGCTGGCTATAGAGTGCGAGGATACGCTCGAAAATTCCGCGAGCACGGAAAATTTCCATGTCCTCCGGTGTTCGTAGTCCCTGGAGGAAGTAGCTCAAGAGCCAGTTTGTTTCTTGCCAGTATGCATCGTCATTGCCTTCTGGCGGATTGAGAAGTGTCTTTTCCGCCCAGTACGATGGCAATCGCGAAATCTTCCAGGACGGGCCTTTGGTCATGAATGCTGCCACTTTCGGGTACATGAAATGAGCCGGATCCGCCAGGATTTCAACTGCATTGACCGAAAAAGAGCCTGCGATGTAAGGCAGGGGTTTGGTGTCGATTAAAGGCCGACTAGTCTCGACAACTTCGCCAAGCAAGAGGTAGAGAAGTTCTCGCTCTTCGTATGCGGATGCCTGCTCGAGTTAGCTTTGCTTTTGAACGAAAGGGAGACAAACCTGAACTTTGGTCATGAGCTTCTGGACGTTGCTTAGTGCCTGTTTCCGAATGGCGACATGAGTTGAGCAGAGACAAAGCAAGAGGTCGCCGATGTTGCCGTCCTCGATAGCTTCATCGACCTCTTTTTGGATCCAGCGATGAAGGCCAGTGTGGTTTTGATCCTCCTCTGGCGGCAGCTCAAGAGATACTTGCACTTCTTCGTCTCCCTCTCTGACATCTCCTCCGCCTTCCTGCTCTTCTGTATCCTCTGTCAAGGGCACAACCTCGAGCGAGTCGGATTCGAGGGCGTTGGAAAGGAGCTTTTGCCAGGGCGCTCCCTGAGATTCCTTGAGCAGACCATCTAGCACTGACTGCAGCAACTTTTCGTCCTCTCCGACCTTTTGCAACGACGAGAGAAAGCGAAAGGCCCATTCTGCAACAGGCTTGGCGTCACTACTTGCTTTGGCAATAAAAGGCCACTGCTCCAACACGGTTGCGAGAAAGAGACTGCAGTTGGAAAGACTTTCAGCTGTAAGAGCCTCGACATCGTCCTGATACTTGAGGGGTTTCCTGACGAAGCGGCCAAAACACTCATCCAAGAACTTGAACACAGCATTATCCGCAACTTGTTCGTCATTCAGCCGAAGACTTGCGACAAGTGCATCGAATGAAGAAGGTCGTGATTCGAGCTGGAGAATGGAGTGGTCTCGGACGACCGATACCAGCAGTTGAGCAATGGATTGTGATGAAGCACCGTCACCTGAAGATGCAAGAACCTTGAGGACAGACGTAAAAGGTGAAAATTGTAGGCTCTCTGGCTTTTGCCACCACCGCATGTCAGGTGAACTTCGGGCAATTTGTACGAGATGGCTCAGCTCCAAAAGGCGAATCTCGCGGTCCTCGTTGGAATCAGTCTCCTCTTCCAATGTCTTGAGCATGTTTGTCAGTGGTAACGAAATGTCAAATTTTTCGTCCAGCGCCACTTGCGGGAGCAGAAGGTAAAACATAGAAAGCAACCGGGTGACTGCTTCCCGCTGCATGAGGTGGTCGTGAGGGATGCTGCGGAATGAAGAGATGACGTCCTTCATCTTGGGACAGCGTTGGCGAATTTCGTTGACGAGCCGTTCTGCTGCTTGGTCCCAGAGCGAGTGGGGAACTTGGGAGGACGCCTTTCTAAATTCTTGCAAGGTCTTGTCCAGTTTTTGAAAAGCTACCGTGAGCAAACGAATGACGAAAAAGGTAATCAGGTCAGAGTTTTGATTCAAACACTTCGTGAGAACCTTTCGTGTTAGAGGTTGCGGCAGAATGCTTTCAATAGCGACCGAAACGGGAGGTGGCATACTCGCATAGCCATCTCTGCGTCCAAAGTGTTTGGGAACCGGGAGATGGACGGTGGAGAAGAGAAATGACGAGTATCCAATCCAGGTTGCAGTCAGCTTGGGATCGAATGTAAAGTTGTTCTTTTTGAAAAAGTAGTCTGCCACGGTCTCTGGGACGGCTTCAAAGATAGCGAGAAGCAGCTCCTGCTCAAGTTTGTTGGCGTACGGTCGCAATACTTGGATAAAGTTGGCGATCGTCGGATTTCTAATGACGACGCGTCCTCGGTATCGTTCATACCAGTCGAGAGAATCCAGCCCCAAGTCAATGCCGTCCAAATCTTCTTGGTCACCTCTCTCGCCGTCCTTGTCAGTGCCTGGCGGATACCAGCCCGAGGACGGGTGCACGACACCAGCTTCGAGCGAAGTGCAGACGTGAAGCAAGAATTGATGTGCCACAATGTCGACAGATTTGGAGTTTGCTTCTTTTTCCGAATTTTGCTCTACTCGGTACAACGACGCAATGTTTGAAAGCGCTCGGTCCGTGAGCATAAAGCTCTTGCTTGCCTTGGGAATCTCTCTGTCGGAGATGACGTTTGACTTGACGACTTGCAAAATCTCCGAGGCAATCTCTGGCGGATCATCTTTGATGTGGTCAAACAGCGCCCTAATTACAATGACTTGCTTCAAAATGTCAATCTTGGCACCCTCGTCTTGCGTTCTGAAATGCGACAAGACGTATTTGACGGCATTCGTGCGGATAGAGGGCCGCTTTCTGTCTTTTTCGAGACTTTCAGAAGCTTTCCAGAGGCCAAGATTGCGAGCCAACACTTTGGCATCAAAGGTCAAGTCTCTCTTGGAGTAGACCTGCTTCGCCAGAGAGCCACCGTCGAAGCCAACTATCTCCGTCAAGAGCCGAAGACATGGCGAGATTATGTTTTCCTTGTGCTTTGGGGCATTGAGCCCACGCGCAAGCAGCTTGAGCTGCGAGATTTGGAGTACTGTACGGCAAAGTTGGGTGCCGTGTTCGTGGAAATCTATGTGGATGGACAGCGTTTTTAGAAGCAGGGCGAGCACGGCGACGACGGCAGAAAGGAGCTGGTCATTGTCGGACTGGAAGGCATAGCTCCACGTTTGCATCAAGTTTGGGAGGAATGGAGAATCATTGTCTACGATTCGGGGCTTTTGCGATTCCAAAAAGTCTCTCAAGATGGCTCGTTGCCGACCGGTCGAATCGTCGGTAGGGTAGAGGATTGATTCGAGGAATTTTTTGAAGCTGTGGATGCCTGAACGTGTAAGCAAATAGACGCAAAAACGGGACAAGACTTACCATTTCTCAACTCTTGGTTGGCGCCCTGCTGGAAAGTGAGTAGCTGTTGGAGCTGTTTACTAGAAACAATTTCTTCAGCCTTTGGCGGAGGGCCTTTGGGTGTGTCACCGATCTTGGGGCGCTTTGGCTGGCGCTTTTCTGTTTGCTGGTCTCCATCAACCGTCGCCGCAAAGCGTTTGCTCATGGTTGCGGAAGCGCTTGGGCAGATGCAGTTGTTAGAAAACGCTGGCGACGCGATGGACGGGTGGGTCTGGGACTTTTCTGCCGGTCCTACCGCCTGCCACACCGCCGCGGAACTCGTCCGGCAGCAGCTTGAGCTTGGGCCATGATCATCGCTGCCCCGCACTTCCTTCCAGTTGTCGAGTCTCGAGTCTCGACACCACAGATTTAATCGACAACACCATCCTCCCGGCACATGCCTTGCCAATGGAATCGTAGCGATGTCCCTCCTCGGGTCCAATGAGACAATTCTCTACCTGGTTTCCACAGAGCAGCACGAAAAGCCTCTGGAAAAGCCCCATTTTTGACTCTGTCCAGTCAGTCTACCAAACTGGTTGATGCTAACCATGGATTTGGAGACTGATTTCAGTGTGCCCATGCTTGAGATACTGACGTGGAAAGACGGAGCAACTTGATGAAAACCTTGGTTGGTCATGCACCTTCCATCCCATTGATACCTGGACCGGCGCCAGAAAACTCATCAGGTCATATTGAGCACACCCTCTTCAACACCAATCTTCAAAACCGACCGACATCCGAGCTGTTCACAGCTGTGGATTGGAGCTTGGACACAATTCCTTTATCAAAACGCGCCTGGCTTCGTCCTTTCGACATGGCTTGGCATTTTCCGGATTTGGCCTAGAGCTCTTTATTAACGCCACGGGCACAATGGACCACGGGCCCCTCTGGCTAGCCCATCGGTACCTGTTTTCAGTCTCAGCTGCCTGTCGCGTCCTGATAAAGTCGAATGGCTCAGCCCTGGGTGGGTTTGGCCCATTCTTTGCAGACTAACAAGGCAGTGCCGGCGTCGACCTTGCTCGCCGCTGCGACGTCCTTTGTTGTTGCTCCGTTGTATTATACCACGCAATAGGCTGTACGGACATGTTACTTGGTCGTCGACGTCCCTTTTCCTCGCAGGACGACTGGCCGAAGAAGAGCTGGGAATATCGCGTCCAGCTGGCCCAAGTCTTCTTTTATAACTAATCCAGCAAAATGGAGCTTCCGTATCTGCACAACCAGCGGCAGTACATTCTCTCTTCGCTTTCCAAAACCCAAATCATCATGGACGGCCTGCAGACCAAAATTGCCGACGCAGAGCGCAGCTTGACAGCCAACAAAACCGCAGAGGGGGACAGCAGTAGCAGCAACAACGAAAACACTCCCGGCCTCCCGCGGGCCCAGAAGAAGAAGCTCCAGCAAACCCGCTGGCGCGCCCGCACCTCGCTACGCAACTGCGAAAGTGAGCAGCAGGTCCTCTTTGAAAGCCTCCGACAGGTCCAAGACCGCATCCTGCGCATGCAGGCCAACGTTTTGGACAAGGACACCGGATCCTGGGCGCCTCCATCCGCTGGCACTAGCTGGGTGCCGCCGAACAGAGCTGTGGGAGATCACCGCCCAGACCCGACAGCTGTCATGGCAGCGTACGCTGCCAACTTTCATGCCTCGCCCTACGCTGCCAACAGCCCGTATGCGCACTATCCACAAGGAATCCCACCCAGCGCGTACCTCGACCCGGAGACAACGTCCGATGACCTTTGGGCATGGCAGGCCAGCGACACGCACGGCCCGTACGCCGCATTGGCGCCGTCACTGCTGTCCAATGACCCGTACCAGTACGCCTACGCGTACCAACAGCAACAGGCCTACGACTACGAGTGGGCTGACTGGGATGCACGCGGTCGGAAATTCTCGAGGGCCGCGCGCTCTTCCCATTCAGCGGCGGGTGGCCCAGGACCTGTTGAGGTTGTCGACGAAATGGGCACGCATCACTACATTTACGGCGACAAGGGCAAAGACAAGGACACTGGCGCAGCAGACGCAGACTCGGCCACCTCGCCATCCATGGACGAGACAGGTAGAGTGGCGCCAGGGGTTTTTCCAGAGAAGTGGGAGCTGGGGCGGCCGTCCTTGACAATCAACGTCACTGGTGGCGAGGGCGCCACGGGGCCTAAAGACGGCAGCAAAGTCATGGCGACAGCATTGAGCACTGCACGCGGCCACAAGCGCGAGCAGAGCGCCGCCCTGAGCCCGCGGACCAGCGTGTTTGTGCCGGGCAAGACTTCGCACGAAAGCAGTGCCGTGCCCACCAAGTCGGCCCTTGCAACGACGACGGGGGGCAGCAGCTCAAATGCAGCAGACTCGTCCCACCCTCACGTCCACTTTGCCGACCCGCCTCCTCATCTGCAGCACGTGCCTAACCCGCGGGCAACGCCGTTCAAGGTGCCTTCGTCGCCGTATCCTTTTCGGCGCGGCGAGGGCGGGAAGACAAAGAGCCAGCCGTACACGCCGCCGCACCGGCGCAACTCGTCGCTCAATTCGAGCGCGTCGTCCTCGTCTTCCTTTTTCTCGGAGAACGGCGGCGGCGCCAAGCAGGCTGCGGGCAAACGCCGCTACAGCGCCGCGGCTGTGGATTTGATTTTGAATCGGCTGCGCGAGAATGAGGGCAAGCCGCGTAAGAAGCGCGGACAAGGGCATGCGCATTCGAAGAGTGCGGACTTGGCCGCTGGGAATAGGCGTGGGAGTAGGAGTAGCGAGGGGGACGAGGGAGTGAACAGGAAAAGGGGGCGCCAGGGCGTTGGGTGGGGGAGTATTGATGAGCCCAAATACAAGGTTGGAGGCAGTGACGGAGATGTGGATATGGAGGGGGTGGATTAGGGGGTCTTGGAAGGGGTCATTTTTCCTTCAAACTGTTGTGAGCGTAATGAGCAGTCTGTTGGGTAGAGCGTAAACGGTTGAGAAGACGTAGCGAAATGAGAAAGCACTGGCAATGTGTTCAACGTTTTCCTTTGGTTGTTGGTGCTCAGTCAGGTAACAACAGACTGGACCTACCTACATGTAGGGAATCGAAAGCTGACGGCTGGACCGACGTCATTTTCGGCGCACCGACCAAATCACATGCCAGAGCGTCAGGCCACGCGCGCCTTGGACCAACGGTCAATCGTAAGACCATCCCATAATGTCGACCCTTTTTTTTATAAGTTCGTTGACACATGATAGGACGATGCATGGGGGGAAGAAAAACAAGATGCTACGGATCCACAGGCAGCGGCGAGTGTTTGATCCGATCCGAGCTTTGCTAGGATGCTTGCAGCAGAGGCCGGAGCGTCGACGGCCTCTCAACGCTTTGCTCGCGGCGGCTCGTAAACGGGAAGTCATGGTTTGTCGGCAACTGGAGACCTTGTATGAAGACATGTAGGTATGATTTCGGTGGTACTAAGTAAGTAGGCGGCGCTGTAAAGCTACCTGAGCTCGGCTTCTAGGTGAATGAGAAGAGGAGTCTCGCAAATGTTGCAGCAGCGGCGCTATTAGCGGATTGGGCAGTCCATGCCGGCGGACGAGTGCACAAAGGCATAATTCCCCCGTATCTTGGCACGATGCACACCGGCGGCGGAGACGGGGCTGGCCTTGGATGCGGTTGTTCAAGCGCAGCGCGCACTGAGGGAAAAAGAGCGCACACACCCACAGCAGCTCCACACTAGCTACGGCACGAACGGACGCTGCCCTCCACTTGTCCGGCTGCAGTAGTAGAGTGGAGTGGTGCGGGGCTCCGGAAAAGAAGTGGACAATCCGTACAAGAGGTTCGCATTTTGTCTTTTTTTTGTTTTGTGCGAGTCGAGTCGAGGGCGGTATGGGCGGCATTTGGAGACGACGGGAACGACGTCAAAAAACTCTGGGGTAGCGGGCGGTCTGGACGTGTCGCGTGATTCGGTTTGCCCTAGGCAGACGGGAGAAGCGCGGGGCAGGCGCGGGGAAGAAGCGTTTAAATTCGAAAGTTTAAGGGAATGTGAAGAGAGTAAACAAAATTAATAGATAACGGAGTAGGAAAAGAATACTATAGTATTATACTATCTATATATATATATATACCTATTAAGTAAGTAGGAAGGTATAGGCCCTATATATCTAACTACTATAGACTAGAAATTATAGATAAGTAGATATATCTATATTTATAATTAGTTATATATTAAAGGGAAGATATTATCTTATTCTCTATAACTATATACTTATTATAGTTTCTAGCTAGTTATATTCTTAGATAGATCCTATAGTCTAAGTATTAGACTTTAGTACTACTAGGCTAGTTAGGAAATAAGTCTAACTAGTAGGTAGTATTATAGTACTAAGTAGAGTAGATCGTACTAATTACTAATAATTAATAGGTAAGAAGTAAGAGTAGTTATTATAAGGCTAGCTAGTAAATAACTATTACTCCTTAATCTAACTAACTATAGCTAGTATATATATAAGCTTAAAACTCCTAATACTAAACGCTATAAATTAGCTATAATAGTAGTATAGTATATAATACTATCCTCTCCCCTTCTAGTAAATAACGTTCTTATTATTTAGTTAGTTATTATAAGATTTAGTACTATAGGGGGTTAAATTAAGTAGTAATAATAATATATTTAGAGTAGATATTAGATAAAACCTTAGTTTAAAAGGTTTTATCTATAAAGAGCTTTTTATATATCCTTACTTATATATATAGCCCTATTTAGGTCCTAGTTAGTAGCTACTAGGCCCTACCTTAATCCCTAATCTCTAGTAGGGTCTATAGGTATTAGTATTATACTACTTCCCTCTTTAAAAAGGGCTATCCCTAGTCTATTATCCCTAGTTTCTTCTAGGGTTATCTAATAGGTTAGAGTAGAGTAGCTATCTAGTTAGTACTAAGTAGCTAGTATAGAGTAGCCTAAGGCTAGTAGCTAGAGTTTATTATATAGGTAGGTAGTAGTATTATACCTAATTCTATTTTCTTTATATTCTTTATTATTAGTTATATAGTTTATATATAGGCGCCTAGATAATAGCTTATAAGCATAGAGTTAGTAGTAGCTAGTAGTATATAAATAAGTTTATTAGTCTAGCCTACTACTCTTTCTTTCTTACTATCTACTATCCTCTATAGCTATTCTAGCCCTATCTCTTATAGTAATCTTTATTATAGCTCCTTCCTATCTTATATATAAGAAGGTCTATAGCTACCTAGTTTATTTCTAACCTTAGCTACTATTAGATTATCCTACCTATATATATTATCTTTATTACTAGTCTAAGGTACTAATAGGTAACCCTTTAGCTCTATAAGATTTAGTACTATAGGGAGTTAAATTAAGTATAAATAATAATAATATATTTAGTATAGATATTAGATAAAACCTTAGTTTATAAGGTTTTATCTCTTAGGGTGTTTATATATCTTTACTAATATATATAGCCCTCTTTAGGTCCTAGTATAGCCCCCTTTAGGTTCTAGTTAGAGTTCTCTAGGCCCTATCTTAGTTATAGTATTATATAATCCCCCCCTCTAAAAGGGCTATTCTTAGACTATTAGTAAGTAGCCGTCTTAGGGCGCTAAGTAGCGTAGAGTTAAGTAGTAGTATTATCTATTAGGTTATTATGTTATCTAGCCTAAGGGTATAGTTATACCGTTAGGTATATTCTAGCCTATAATTAGCGTTATTATAGCCCTAAGCATTATTATATAGTAATAGGGTTTTCTTTATTTAAGTCTATAGAGTTATCTACTTTATTATTAGCCTTATAGCTTATATATAAGTGCCTAGGTATTAGCTTATAGGTATAGAGTTAGTAGCTAGTAGCGTATAAATAGGGTTACTTATCTTACCTACTATCTATCTTTTTTAACTATTACCTTTATATAACTTCTACTATAGCCCCCCCCTATCTTATATATAATAAGGTTCGTAGCTATCTAGTTTATTTCTAGCCTTAGCCGCTATTAGATCGCCCTACTTATACGTAATATATTTACTACTAGTCTAGAGTACTACTAGGTAACCCTTTAGCTTCTATTATAAAGCTTTAGACCTCTCCTTATAAGTATAAGGTGCCTAGTAGCTCTCCTAGGAGTAATACTAGCGTGTTATTATCTAGTAGTTACGAGCTATAGGCTTACTTATAGTAAGTTATTAGGGCTAATTTCCTAAACGGCTATAGCTAACTATTCTAGAGACCCTTTAATTATTTAGGCCTAGATCTACATATTATTTATTAGTTATAAGGCGCTAATAGGTAGGAGTAGTAAGTATATATACTATACTACTATAGCTAATTAGTATAAATAGATATACTATTTAGGTACTACTTAGGCGCGTTACTAACTAGTTATTAGTAGATTAATAAGTATTTTCGCCGCGTAGTTAACATTACGCTAGAGGAGCGTAAGTACTTAATTAACTATACCTACTATACTATAGTATATAATAAGTTAGAGTCTTATTACTAGACCTAGTCTTAGACTTAGATATCTTATTTATCTCCCCTTCCCGTATCTACTAGTAGTATAGCTACTATTCCTCTACTAGTAGCCTATTCTAAGGCTAAGCTAGATTATACTTATAGGCTTTTAGATAAGGATATATATAATGCTACTACTCTAGCCTAGTAAGATATATTTATACGTTCCTTAGCTTCGTAGTTTAGCTATTTAAACATACTAGAGTATATAGCTTAGAACTATACTAAGGCTATAGGTAATAGCGTAAAGAGTAAAGGTGTTATACTATTACGGCCTATACCCTAGACGATAGATATAGCCTAATATACTTCCTAATAAACTAACTTAGTAGAACTAATAGATAAACTAACTCGGCCTATCTAAGTAGTAAACTATCTAACTACCTAGGTATAAGCCGTAATAACTAACTCGTTATATAAGGATCGTACGAAATAGTTACTACTCTAGATAAATTCTTTAACTACGTATACTACTTTAGATACGTATATAGAGTAGTAGACTATAGTACGAGGCTAGATAGTAGTTAGCTTATAGATAAAGGTAATCCTATTATCGTCTAACTAAGGTATATAAAAGGTAGTATAGCCTAGGGTAGATTAAGGAGTATTCTTAGAATTACGTATAATTAAGCGCTTCTTAGTAGATCTACTTCGGCTATACCCCCTACTTATAAGTTATTTTACTACTACGTAATAATTACGTATAAGTAGGGCAATCTAATAGCGGCTAAGGCTAGAAATAAACTAGATAGCTACGAACCTTATTATATATAAGATAGGGGGGGGCTATAGTAGAAGTTATATAAAGGTAATAGTTAAAAAAGATAGATAGTAGGTAAGATAAGTAACCCTATTTATACGCTACTAGCTACTAACTCTATACCTATAAGCTAATACCTAGGCGCTTATATATAAGCTATAAGGCTAATAATAAAGTAGATAACTCTATAGACTTAAATAAAGAAAACCCTATTACTATATAATAATGCTTAGGGCTATAATAACGCTAATTATAGGCTAGAATATACCTAACGGTATAACTATACCCTTAGGCTAGATAACATAATAACCTAATAGATAATACTACTACTTAACTCTACGCTACTTAGCGCCCTAAGACGGCTACTTACTAATAGTCTAAGAATAGCCCTTTTAGAGGGGGGGATTATATAATACTATAACTAAGATAGGGCCTAGAGAACTCTAACTAGAACCTAAAGGGGGCTATACTAGGACCTAAAGAGGGCTATATATATTAGTAAAGATATATAAACACCCTAAGAGATAAAACCTTATAAACTAAGGTTTTATCTAATATCTATACTAAATATATTATTATTATTTATACTTAATTTAACTCCCTATAGTACTAAATCTTATAGAGCTAAAGGGTTACCTATTAGTACCTTAGACTAGTAATAAAGATAATATATATAGGTAGGATAATCTAATAGTAGCTAAGGTTAGAAATAAACTAGGTAGCTACGGACCTTCTTATATATAAGATAGGAAGGAGCTATAATAAAGATTACTATAAGAGATAGGGCTAGAATAGCTATAGAGGATAGTAGATAGTAAGAAAGAAAGAGTAGTAGGCTAGACTAATAAACTTATTTATATACTACTAGCTACTACTAACTCTATGCTTATAAGCTATTATCTAGGCGCCTATATATAAACTATATAACTAATAATAAAGAATATAAAGAAAATAGAATTAGGTATAATAACGACGCTAATTATAGGCTAGAATATACCTAATAGTATAACTATACTCTTAGGCCGGATAATATAATAACCTAATAGGTAATACTACTATACTTACTAATAGTCTAAGGATAGCCCTTTTAGAGGGGGGAATAGTATAATACTATAACTAAGGTAGGGCCTAGGGAACTCTAACTAGAACCTAAATATTATAGTTTCTAACTATTTATATCCTTAGATAGATTCTATAGTTAAAGCGTTAGGCTTTAAGTACCGATTTTCTATATATACTTACTTAGATTAGTACTTTAATCCTACTATTATAAGACTAGCTTACTACGACTAATTATTACTATAAGAAAGGAGTTAACTCGCGTATCTATATCTTAATCTCCTAATACTAAAGAGGGCCGTACTAGGACCTAAAGAGGGCTATACGTATTAGTAAGGATATATAAACGCCCTAAGAGATAAAACCTTATAAACTAAGGTTTCGTCTAATATCTATACTAAATATATTATTATTATTTATACTTAATTTAACTCCCTATAGTACTAAATCTTATATATTACTAGATACTTATAGTAGCTATATTATATCTTAAAGGCTATCTTCTACTTATCCCTAGCCTTAATCTAGAGTTAATAGTATACGTTATAGAGGTCTAACTTTATATATATAGTAGTTCCTAATACGCGGTCTATTAACTCCCTAATAAGTAGTAAGGGGTAATAGTTTTTAATAGTAACCCTATTAAGCCCTTAGTAGTCTATATAAAGGTATAGGGTCCTATTAGCCTTTAGTATAAAGTGTTACGGCCTATACCCTAGATAATAGATATAGCCTAACATACTTCCTAATAAACTAACTTAGTAGAACTAATAGATGAACTAACTTAGCCTACTAGAGTAGTAAACTATCTAACAGCCTAGGTATACGCTATAATAACTAAACTCGTCGTATAAGAGTTATATAAAATAGTTACTACTCTAGATAAATCCTTTAAACTACATATACTACTTTAGATATATATATAGAGTAGTAGACTACGGTCTATCTAACTGCCTAGGTATATACTATAACGACTAAACTCGTTATATAAGGGTTATACGAAATAGTTACTACTCTAGATAAATCCTTTAACTATATATACTACTTTAGATGTATATATAGAGTAGTAGACTACGGTATAAGACTAGATAGTAGTTAGCTTATAGATAAAGGTAATCCTATTATCGTTTAATAAAGATATATAAAAGGTAGTATAGCCTAGGGTAGATTAAGAAGTATTCTTAGAATTACGTATAATTAAGCGCTTCTTAGTAGATCTACTTTAGCTATACCCCCCGCTTATAAGTTATTTTACTACTACGTAATATAATTCTAAGAATCCTTTTCTTTATTAGAGGAATTATACGACCTAGAAAGGTCTCCTAATATCTAACCTACTATTAAGTAATAGTAGAGTAATACTTACTATATATATAACTATCTCTAGCTAATTTTTCTAGCCCTAAGTTCTTATTTTTTAGGGTAATAGTAGTATCCCTAAATTAGGAGGGACCCCTATATACGTAGTAGATTATTAACTATATAAGGTTATAAGATAGCGTACGAAGAATTTAGATTAAGTAAGGAGTTCTTCCTAATTATATCCTACTAAAAACCGTTTTTTCTTAAGTAGAAGGTCGTATCTAAGCGTATAACGATATAGCCTTTTAGGCTACTAAACCTAGAGTAGAGGCTCTACTATTACCTAATCCGTTTTTAAGACTAGACTTTCGTGCTAGTATAAACCCGTCTAAAGCTAAGGAAACTACGCTAACCTTACCTAATATAGACGTAGAGCATTTTAACGCTCTTATCTAGGAATAGCTCTACTTAGATAACATTACTATTACCCTTAGTTAAGTACTTATAGAGTACTTAGGGGATCCTAATACTACGCTTAACGCTAGTATATAATAGGTATAGGATTATACCCCCTAGCTTACTTAAGTAGAGAAAGAGCGCCTTATTTAGGTAAGGAATATAACTAAGGATACCTTAATTAAGAACTACTAGTACGTATAATAATACGTAGAGGTATTAGTAAAAACCCTTAGCTAGTATAAGAATACTCCTTTTCTACTTCCCTCTAATACGGTCTCTCTACCCCCTAATAATTAATCTAGGAGGTAAGAACTAATAACTAATACTACTTATATAGTTACCTTAAGTAGTATTAGAAAAACTAAGTAATTAGCCTACTATCTAGACCTACCTTTCCTAATAGATAGAAAGAACTCTAAGTACCGCTTCTAGTTAATATAGATAAAGGCTAAGATTTCCCGTAATAATAACTACTTTAAAGGCTAAACCGCGATAGAAAAAGAGATTACTATTATATAGTACATCTTTAGTTATACGAGTAGTAATGCTATAGACTATTTATATTCTTTTCTTAATTCTTAGGAGAAGAATAGGGAAGTAACGTACGATAATAACGTCTATAAACTATTAGATTCTATTTTTAAGAATCTATATAAGAGAAAGGAAGCTTAGAACGCGCTCTAGAAGCTCTTCTTTAAAATTAGTAATAATTTTAAGGCATACTAGGCCCGCTTTTCTTACCTTATATTAGACGTAGATATTTCCTAGGCCTAGTAGAAAGAGGATTTCTATATATTCCTTAATCCCTCTTTCTAGACGTAGATAATTATATATAAAGAAGACCTAAAAATTACTTTCTATAACTATATTAATAAGGGTCTATTAGTCGCTTATATAATAAAAACGTATTAATAAAACCTAGACCTATAAAAGGAACTATAAGTAAAGAAACGCGATATAGAACGGTAAAAGTAATTATCTACTATAATAATAGTAGATTAGACGATATCTATACTTAAGGACTAGATAATAAGCTACGATAAAACCTTAGAGGGAAGTTTAGACCTCTTCTATATTTACTACTATAAGTATAGTTAGTACGGGCATTTAGTAAAAGACTATCTAAGTAAAGTTAAGGTTAAAGAGGTTAACTTAATTAAGCTTAAAGACCTACTATACGATAGTAGTAAGTTAGACGATAATCTTATATCTAGTATATAGCTTAGTATAGTATATATTACTAGCTAACCTAGCTTAGACCTATAGGAAATTATTAGAGGACCTAGGTTTACTATATACGTTAAGGTATATATAAATAGAGTAGTAATAAACGTAACTATACTAGCTAATTTAGGCGTAAGTATAACGTGCCTTATCTACTCTTAAGTAGTTACCTTTCTCTAATAGAGGGGTATCTAAAGATAGAGGATTACTAGTAGAATCCTATAAGTCTTAGGACTTAATAATAAGACTAGGGCGAATATTTATTTTATATACTACCTAAACCTAGAAATTAATAAGAGAATTATCTATATATAGACTTTTATCTATAATATAGGTAGCTATTCTCTTATCCTTAGACGATAGTTTTTTAAATAGAACGAAGTTATTTTAGACTACTAGATAAATACGCTTATTTAGTATAATAGAAAGCGTATGACTAGGACGATATATAGTACTAGTATAGAACTTTATAGGAATTCCTTTCCTTATTATAGACTATTATTAAAGGAATCTAAATACCCTAGGACTACTAGCGTAACTCTATACCTAGATAGATACTTTTATATAGAAAAAGAACTATATTAGAACTAATATAGGCGACGTCCTAGTCGTCTAGAAGAATATATAAAGAAAACTACGCTACTACATAAAGTAGTTTACTAAATAGCTTTTATTATCCTCCTATTCTAGTATATAAACCCCTATACTAGGCTTAGTAACCTAGTACGCTAGACGACGCGCGCCTCTACTTCTATTACCTACTACTATTATAGTAGATAATCTAACGCTCCTTAACCTTAAAATCGCCTCTCTACTCCTTATCATCTAATAGACTAGAACTAGGACTATTTACTTATTTAGACTATTTTCCTTATACTCTTTTATACGAAGCTACTCTAACTATTATTATTATGCCTACTTTTAGAGAGGGGGGGTAATATTATAGCCTATACCCTAGATAATAGATATAGCCTAACATACTTCCTAATAAACTAACTTAGTAGAACTAATAGATAAACTAACTCGGCCTACTAGAGTAGTAAACTATCTAATAGCCTAGGTATATGCTATAACGACTAAACTCATCGTATAAGGGTTATATAAAATAGTTACTACTCTAGATAAATCCTTTAAACTACGTATACTACTTTAGATATATATATAGAGTAGTAGACTATAGTCTATCTAACTACCTAGGTATACGCCGTAACGACTAAACTCATCGTATAAGGGTTATATAAAATAGTCGCTACTCTAGATAAATCCTTTAACTACGTATACTACTTTAGATGTGTATATAGAGTAGTAGACTACGGTATAAGGCTAGATAGTAGTTAGCTTATAGATAAAGGTAATCCTATTATTATCTAATAAAGATATATAAAAGGTAGTATAGCCTAGGGTAGATTAAGAAGTATTCTTAGAATTACGTATAATTAAGCGCTTCTTAGCGGATCTACTTCGGCTATACCCCCTACTTATAAGTTATTTTACTACTACGTAATATAAAGAGGATTAGGGCCCCTATAGATAACTTACTTAGTCTAATCTATCTAAGACGTAGCGCCTTTTCTAAGTACTTTCTAAGGATACTTAGTTCTTACTTAGATAGGTTATATATAGGTAACTATAGTAGTACTTAGCTATTCTTAAGATTAATTATATAGTTATACTCTATATTTTAGCTAGTACGCCTATAAGTTTACTATTAAAGATATTATTAAACTTAGTGTATTACTCTAGGAGGCCCTAGATTAGGCCTCTACTAGTACCTATATAGGCTACTAGGTATAGAGAGTTACTACCTTTATTAGTATAGGGGGTAGCTATAGGTAATTAGGCGCCCTATAGGGTTCTAATAGAACCTAGGTAGCTAACCTATTAGGGTTATTATACTATAGACCTATAGGTCTAGATACTATAGATATATCCCTTAGAGCTAACCTCCTTTTCTAATTCCTCTAATAATACTTACTTAATTATAGGTTTATAGCTAGGGTTAGCCTAGGAGAAAGATAGACTACGTTCTTAGAACTAAAATAAGACCTAGACCCTCTTACTACTATATAAATTTCTACTTTAACTATATTATTAAAAATAAATAAGAATTAAACCTTCTTATTATTATATAAAGTTCTATTTAGCTAGTAGGTAAGCTATATAGCCTTAGTAGTATATATTATCTATTAGCTTAGCTAGTTTATATAGCTTAGCTAGTTTATATAGCTTAGCTAGTTTATATAGCTTAGTTATTATAAGCTTTAGCTTATTAGGTAATCGCGTAATAGTATAGTAGTAGTATTCTTATATTACTAGTATATAGCCTAGCTAACCTTATTATATAGCCTTAGGTTATATAGCCTAGCTTATTAGCTATTACGATAAGAATCTTATAAGATTTTCCTTAACTAGCTACCTTAAGAAGTAATACCTTATATCTATATTATTAGTAGTATTCTATAAAGATAAGTAATATCTTTATTATATACTATATAGTAGATAGTTTATAGTAAAGAATATAGTAGATTTTTTACTATAAGAGAACTTCCTTAAAGGACTAACTAGTAGGCTACCTAAGGGTATTTATATAGAAGAACCTATAGATTCTAGAGAGTTCTATCTCTAGGTAATTAGTAATAGGTTCTTCTATTAATAGAAGATGATTTCTAATTAATCTAGACTAGAAGATTCTAGGCCTTAGTAATAAGATAATCTAGAATAAGGGCTAGAATCTAAAAGAACCTATAGGAATAAGTTCTTAGTAATAGAAGAGGTCTAGAAGGGTCTATAGTAGTCTAGACTTATTCTTAGGCCTCTAATACTCCTCCTAACTTATTATATAGGGTAATAGAGACGAATTAAGTAAAGAGAGCCTTAGTAAGTATCTTAGTTAAGGCGTCTATAGGTATCTCTTTAGTAGAGATATAGGAGAATCTTATAAGATTTTTCTTAACTAGCTACCTTAAGAAGTAATACCTTATATCTATATTCTTAGACTTTTTAGTAGTATCTTCTATAGTAGCTATAGCCGGTATATTATCCCCTTTAAGGACTATAGGAGTAGGTATAAGGTCTTTATAACCTAACTCTTCTAAAACTCCTTTTATATAAAGGATAACCTTAGCTAGTATACTATAACCTATATATTCTATCTCTATAGTAGAATTAGAGATATAGGTTAGTCTACTAGCCTTCTAGGCTATAGATAGATTAGTAGAGTAAATAATATAAGCTACTAGAGAATATCTATTAAGCTTATTCCCTAAGTTAGAGTTAGAGTAGGATTCTAGATTAAAACTAGTACCTTTATAGGTAATAGTATAATCTTTAGTTCCTTTTAGATAGGATAAGACTCTTTTAGTAGCTATATAGTACTCTACTAGAGGGTAGCTTAAATACTAGCTTAAAGAAGCTAGTATATAAGCTATATTAGGCCTAGTATAGACTATAGTATATAGAAGAGAGCCTATTAAAGATCTATACTCTTTAATAAGGTCTTTACTAGCCTAATAGTCTATAGATTATCTAGGAAGCTCCTTATATAAATAAGGAGTCTTAGAAGGTATAATAGAGCTTAGAGAAAAAGTCTCTAAGACTTTAGAAAGATAGCCTTTCTATAATAAAGATATAGTCTTTTTAGACCTATCCTAGGTGACTTAAATTCCTAAATAATAGAAAATAGGTCCTAGGTTCTTAATAGTAAACCTAGACCTTATTAATTCTTTAAAAGAATTAATAATAGATATATCCTTACTAAAAAGTAGGATATTATCTATATATACTAAGACCTATATAAATAAGCCTTCTTTAAAAGTCTTAGTATATAAGTAGGCCTTAGATAGAAGCTGTTCATAGCTATTCTATTCTAAGAAGTAGCTAACTAAGAGGAAGATATTATCTTATTCTCTCTAACTATCTACTTAAATAACTACTTTATATAACTAGAATTAGGTAATTATAAACATACTTAATAGTTTACTACTAATACTACTACTACTATACCTTATAAGATATTAAAGATATTATATTAAGTACGTATAGTAGAGTCGTCTTAGCGCGATTCTAGAGTAGAGCAGACCCTACGACCCCGACACGACACGGGCAAGCGATGCCACGGCACGGCACCACACTAGCAACCACCACCTACCACCCACCACCTCATGCCTTAAGTCGCCCGCCCCGTCCACCCTCTTCCTCTTCTCTTTCAACCTCTCGCTCTCGCCAATACCCACCAGTACACTCAAACGACCTGACCACCAACCCATCAACTGGGCTCCACATTTCCAACCTGACGTCACGCTGCTGCGACAATCCGGATCCTCCAAACACGCGCCACCAGCTCTCCGCTGCCATTGTTTACTCGCATTAGATCTTGTCCTCTCGAATCCTTCACCCCAATTCTGGCCACTTCATAGCTCACCATGCCTGGCTCTGAGACTCCCGGGACTCCAGCCGATTTGCGCCAACGCCGTGGCAAGCAAGATGCAGACAACGCAAGAGAAAGGGTTATGGAATTGAATGGACAGATCGAGGGAAAAGAGAAAAAGACGTATGGCAGGACGCCCGATGGAACCAGTCAGTCGACTCCCTTTTTTGCTAAGAATGAACGTGGCTACTCCAATGCCAACCATAGGTCGACGCCGACCCGGATCCCGCCGCCCGGCCCGCGCGTGAAAAAAACGCTCCATGTAGCTAATGCATGTACACAGTTTTTACCGTCCCTCATACGGAGGACATGGTCACCCAGCTGCTTAGCCCAACGCAACCAAAAAACTTGTCCGACGCCCTCATCCTGGCCGTCCTGGCCGGCCACATGCTTGTCTACTACCTGCTGCCGCGCGCCTGGCGCATCCCAGCTTTTGCCGTAGTCTTCCTCTTTTGGCGCGCCGGCTACAATGTCGGCCTCGGTTATCTGTTGCAGATACAGTCGGAGCACAGGCGGCTGGTGAGCTGGGCCAAGAAGTCGCGTATTTTTGACCACGCCAACACCCCATACCCGCGACTTTACCAGCTGCTCAAAAAGGAGATGGAGACCAAAATTCCAAAAGACTACAAGTTTGAGGAGGCTCCGATAGAGTACAATACGTGGCTGGTCTTTAGACGTCTCGTTGACTTGATCCTCATGTGCGACTTTTGCTCCTACTGCCTCTTTGCAACCGCGTGCGGAGGCCCTCCCGAAGGCGAGACTTGGCCCGTGGGCATTGCCCGCTGGGCCGCCGGCGTGGCCCTGGTGCTCTTCAACCTGTGGGTCAAGCTCGATGCCCACCGCGTCGTCAAGGACTTTGCCTGGTACTGGGGTGACTTTTTCTACCTCATCGACCAGGAGCTGACTTTTGACGGCGTCTTTGAAATGGCGCCCCACCCCATGTACTCGGTCGGCTATGCCGGCTTCTACGGCATCTCGCTCATGGCTGCCAGCTACAAGGTCCTCTTCATATCCATCATTGCCCACGCAGCTCAGTTTGCATTTCTCGCCCTCGTCGAAAACCCGCATATTGAAAAGACATACAGCCCGTCGCCGCCGCCAAAGAAGCGCACCCTGACCGCGGGCGAAGCCGACGCCGCGCGCCCAAAAACGCCCGTCCTCGACCCAGCTCACGTGAACGGTGCTCCCCCGCAGCCTTCGCCCGTGCACCAGCTGCTTGGATGGCAAAACATGGACCTGCACCGCTTGACCAACCTCTCGGTGGTGCTCTTTCAGCTATACATGGTTGCCTTTACGATCCTTACGCCCAACACGCCCTTTTACCAGGCCGTCTTCTTCGCCCACGCAGTCGCCTGGCGCATTTGGTACAATGTCGGCCTCGGCACCATCCTCAACATGCAGTCGAATCGCAAGAGCTGGACCCGCCACTTCATCAAGTACGGCGAGAGTACCGAAGAAGCATGGCGGCAGTGGAAAGGCTTGTACTACCTCAGCACGTCCATGTGCCACGCTAGTTTCATCGCTGCCGCGTGGAAAATGTACTCGCTGCCGCCCGATTGGGAATATGGAATGGCGCTGCTGAGACACGTCTTGGGAGCCGCGCTGATGGCGTTGCAGATTTGGACCTCGGTTAGCGTCTACGAGTCTCTGGGCGAGTTTGGCTGGTTTTACGGAGACTTCTTTTTTGACCAGACGCCCAAGCTAAACTACAGTGGCATTTACCGGTTTCTCAACAACCCCGAACGCTTTCTCGGTCTCGCGGGCATTTGGAGCGCCGTCGTCTTGACGTGGAACAAGCCCATCTTCTTCGTCGCTCTTCTAAGCCATATTCTTCAGCTACTGCATATTCAGTGCGTCGAGGTTCCTCACATGCAGCGGCTGTATGGCCAGAGCCTAAGGCAAGATTCTGGCATCTCCAAGACTCTGAAGCGTTCGCTGCCTTCGCCGATTAGACACTGGCAGGGCAACGTCGACAGGGTCTTGGGCGACACGGCCGATTTTGTCGAGGAATTCATCGAGGCTGCTCGACCAAAGTTGGCTGCTGGAGTCGAGACGTTTGTCAAAGACACGACGGCTCTGTTCAAATCGTATCCCGCCCGCATCAGCATCACGCGCGTGGCGCCCGACCTCGCTGGCCTCGATCCTAAGGACTATTCCATCCAAGTCGAAGGCACGCCATCATCGATTCTCGCCGAGCAGGAGCGCCGCAGTGGTCGTGAGGGAGAGTCTGCGCGGGCCCCAGCGCGTCGCAGCGGCAGCTTCAAGACTCTCTTGTTCGAATACGGCGCGCCCATCAAAGTCAAGTGGACGGCACCCCTCAACCACAGCAAGAAAGACTGGATCGGCCTATACATGGTGTCGGACAACGCGTCGCGCGAAGTGACGCGCGTGTCCTCCCAAGGCCGCTGGATCGCCACGACACCCGGCGCCTACGACTCCGTACGCGCCGAACAAGGCATCTTAGTATCAAACCAACTCGTCAGCGCCGCGAAGCGCGGCGACGGCGACTCCAAAGACTGCCTGTGCGGCGAAATGGAGTTCGCCGGCGACAAGCTGTGGTGGACTACGGGCGTCTTCGAGTTCCGCTACCACCACGACGGCAAGCACAACGTCATGGCCATCTCTCTCCCCTTCGAGATCCGCATCCCGCGCTTCGATGCCGACGACGCCGAGCTCGACCCCGACACGGCCTCGATCCGCGGCGCCGTCGAGCAGGCCTTGCTCCCCGTCGTCCGCAACTGCTTTGATCGCGACCCGGAGATTGCGCCCGAGGATGTCGAGGACGGCTTCGGTGCGTTGGTCGAGCGCGATGGCAAGTTTGCCCGTCGCGTCGTCTACGCTGTGCAGCAGATGTTTGGCATTGAGTTTGCGCCCGAGGTCGTGCGCGCCGATGGCTGCGTCCGGAATCTGGCGTGGCGTATTTGCAACGCCAAAAAGGTATTGGTGAGTTTGGTCCGTCCGAGCCGCGAGGAGCGTGGTGGTGGTGGGGGCGGTGGGGATGGAGTCCCTGGCGCAGAAACGAGTGTAGAGACGGAGGCGCAGACATAATGTGACATTGGGTAGAAGGAATGGCCGTTAACGTGTTTTGATAGGCGCCGTATAGCATGCAGTCGTCCGACGGCTCGACGACGCCCTGCGAGGTCAAGTATTGAGGTGAACCAACGAACGGCGTTTGCTGTGGGGACGAGAAGATGATGATTCCAAACGAGACCAACAGAAGAAACGAGGAGATGACGTACGAGCGAGCGAGCCAGCCAGCCAGCCAGCCAGCGAATTGGTAGAGTGAGCGACCAAGTAAAATCGCAAAGAGTGATGTGATGGTGCGGCTTTGTCGGCAAAAGTAGAAAGGCAAAATACCACGGACTTTTGATCATTGCTTTTCTCCTTTTCTTCTCCTCTCTTTTCCCTCGGCCGCTACCAAAAACAAAAGCAGTGATTTTGGTTCTTGGGTGGATACTGTCTGTCTGTCTGTCTGTCTCTGTCAGTCAGAGCCTCGTGTTCGGAGGTCCTGAATCGTGGTTTCTTTCTTCTCAATGTGCTATCTGTCTGTTTGTGGTGGGTGATATTTGGGGATGCGAGGTGTCTATTCTGAAGAAGGAAATGAAAGTGGATGAGATGGAAAGGAAAGACCTGAACAAAAGAACCGCGAAGTGGTGCGTCGTCATTTCAAAGCAGCACGGTAAAACGGACAACGGGAAATGTAGCGACGCGCCAACAAAAGTGTCGAGGAACGCTCGCACATACTTAAATTTGACAGTCGATCAATTGAGACAAACCACCTGATTAGTGAGTGAAGACGAATGTGGAGAGTGTTATGGATACCCGCAGGCCTCTTCCTACCGCAATGGCCAGTGAGTCGGGTGTTCCAGCGATTGCGGATGAGATGCACCCATGTTCCGTCTTCCTCGTGCTGGAAATTCGAATATATTCCATGGTGGCTTCGAGTCCATGTTTCAAATGGCAGTATCTTTGTAAATTGAAACATTTCTCTAGCTAGACGAACCTCAGGCAAGCCGCTTTGTGTTCTGTACACCTGATCCTCTCGCCCTCAAGTTCAGGGTGGTCGTCAATTAAACTTCCTTCAATCTTTGTCAATGTCCGTTGTCAACTTCAACATTAATGCATAACGCAATCTGTGGCCCCGTTGCACTGCGTCGGGTTGAAGTTCATCGAGTTACTTCAGCCTAGGATTTGTAGCGTGTTGTACATACGCCTTTGGTTTAAGTGAATTCGATCTCAACTGTTGGTCAATTTTGGATGCTGATTTTTGCAATAATTGAGGTCAATATTGCTCAACTCAACTCAATTCAACGCATTGTACTAGTACCCATTGAAGACATCAATGTAACGCAATTTGAGCCGGCGGTGCATTGCTTTGACGACCATCCTGCTCAGGATCTCCTCATGTTAAGGGCCAGCTTCGCTGTTTAAACGTGGCGACTTGTCGCTTGTCGGTATGGATACACCAAGACGCCGAAACCAAGCTGACTGTTGACAGGGGTAGACTTATTCATACAAAAAGAGGAAACAATGAATATCGCTGTTTAAGTAATGACCACATAAAGTAACAATTCGTGTAGGGCCATGAGCTGAGGCCCCTCACAGCCAGTGCTTCCCTCGCAAGCACGACACCCGAGTGAGGCATTTGAGCCCGAAGCGAGGCAACTGTTTGCCACAATCGTCGTCGAGACTAAGACCGGTGGCCCATCTCACGTCCGCTGAGACTGATCAAAGATATCTCGGATTGGCTGTGGTATGGGGTCGCAAGATAGCTTCTGGCGAATCACTGGCAGAATAAGAATGGCAGAGAGACATGGCGCCGCTGCGTCGTCATTGATCGGATTAGGCAAAAGTCTCCAAAGAAACCGTGTATGGTTGACAACTCAGCGTCGAGAACGATGGTGGAGACGATGTCGTCCCGTACCGTGCGCGCCTACCAAGCAAGGGTCCCGTCGCAATGTCCACAACCTCTCCCACCTGTCACCGACCGCACTGCATCTTGACAACCTCCCAACTGACCTATCCAACCACGCTCGCTTCACGATACTCCTCGGGTCTATTTCCGACAGTGCTGACCTCTGTCTCCACGACGCTGCAAAATCAAGACCTGTCGAGCAACCATTCCTTCACAATGAGGTCCCCCGTTGAAGCCGCAGTCGCTCTTCTGGCTCTTGCGGCCGCGACCTCCGCCCACAGCCAAGAAGCCCTCAAAGTTCCAGAGGGAGCCGACTGGATGACGCGTCATATGATAGGTCAGCAATCCCAGTCGTACATCTCTTGCAATTGTTTCTCGAGACAAGCAGTGGAGTAGAACTGCCCCAGCCACGGCAGCTAGCTCCCAGCCCGACAAACAAGCTCCCGCTCCCGCCCAGCTATCCTAGAAAACACTCCCGGCTAACCAGCATGGTAAACAGAGGAGCACCATATCACCAGCTTCGACGCGGGGGTCTTCTTCAACCTCCACGACTACGACAGCACGGGCAAATGGTCGCCCGACGATGTGCGCAAGACGCTTGGCCTGATGGATGACTCGACGGCGCGCTTCCCGCAGCAAGAAAAGGACTCGGCTGTGCGCAGCGTCTTCGAGCTGTATGACACCGACCGCAGCGGCGACATCACATACCCCGAATTCGTCGTCGCGCACGCCAAGGGCGTCGTCATCCCTGATTTTGGCTTCGGCCCGGGCCATCACGGCGATTACGAGACGGAGTACGAGGTACACACACACAGCTCAGGCACATATTGGAGGGCAACGGCTGACGGCGCAACAGATCCACCACTTCGAGAAGTACCACAGCGGCGACGATGTCAAGCTCGAAGACCTGAACCATCCCGAAGACATTGAGCATTTCCGCAAGCACGACGAGATGGAGGCCGCCGAGGAGAAGCTGCACGCCCAGGAGCAGCTGTCCGTTGTCGAGGCAAACATACCGCAAAAGTTTCGGCGGGTGGGACATTGAGCGATGCGACGACGATGATGATGACGACGAATGTGCATACATTATACAGCGAGTTCTTGTTGAATATGGGACACGGAAACCGAAAAAAAGGGGGGTGAGCGTGGCGTTGATTGAGGAGTGTGGAGAAGTGTGTTTGCCACTGACGAGGCAGCGGAGTTTGATGGATGCATTTTGTGCTGAATTTCGAGCAAGAGCCATATGTACATATGGTCGACGGGTTTGGGTTCTCTGATTGAATTCTCTGATGGAGTCCGCAGATGATGGAAGATACGAAGACACCAAGCAGCATCTCCTTTCCCAGGATTCTGTACTCCGGCTTCGACTTCCCAGCCCTGCTACTCTGCTGGTCCAGTTGGTGGCACCCAAATGTCCAAAACCACATGCCATACGCCCGGCGCGTACGTCTTGACCTTCTCCAGATGCACGAGCTTGACGCCCATAGCCTCATGCTTCTCCGCTGTTCCTGTCCTTTCTTTCCTGGCGTCTTCCCAGAGCCCCCTTAATTCCGCCAGCACCTGATCCGCCCTCTTTAGCATCTCCTCCGCGCCAAAATTCTCATGCAAATGCAACCACCCGCCCATCTTAGAGTCGACAGCACGCACAGCAGTCCGCCACGCACCGCGCGACGACGGCAACAGCCCGCCATTAACATGCTGAATTGGCGGCATTTCCATCCCGTTCTCTCGCAGCGCAGCCAGGTCCGTCAGCGCGACGGCGTTGGTGTGCGGGAAGATGATGAAGTCTGCATCAACAGCACCAACGAGTCCCCTCTGCCTTGATTCATTCTCGTCTGCATTTTCTCTGTCGTTGGTGGTGGTAGTGCTGACGATGTGCGTCGTCCACCCATTCGCCGCCGCTCCCCTTCGTAGCCCCTCAATGCTCCACGCGTTGATCTCCCAGCACAGCACTGGTCGCGCGCCCGCGCGCCGGTACGAAAAGGCGAAGTAGCCAATGCCAGCGTATAGATCGAGCGCCGCGAACGAGGCGCCTTGGGTTTGCGCTCGAGTCGACGACAACACAGCCTGGGATTCTGACGACGGTGCTGGAGAAGGCGCAGGAGGGCTGTGCAGTGATGGGAGTAGAGCCAGGAGTCGCGCTTTCTCGCGGATGTTGCCCCGGCTGAACATGGTGTATAGCGGTGCCCACACCTGCGCGATGCCGTTCTGCCGCGTCGAGACCCAGAGCGCGGCGGCGTAGTCGGATGGCATTGGTGCGGTCGTCGTTGTGGGGGAGGGGCGGGAACCGAAGGAGCCGTAGAGGGGTGTTAGGCCTGTGGGCGAGCGAAGTGCGTTCCATGATGATTCTTCTTGCTGTTCGTTTGTTGATGTTGATGATGGTTCTAAGGATGACGATGCGCCCAGTGGTATTGCTGCGTTGACTGCGATGGCCTCGACGCTCATCTCTTTTGCTACGTGTAACCAGACGTTCTGGATTACCTCGCCATCGGCGGCGGCGGCGCGGAGAAGCGTCTGCCATTCTGGCGCGGCAAACGCGTGGGCTGGCAGCAGTAGCAACGGAGAGTAGACCAGGTACGTGGCTGGCAGAGCGGACACTAGGGCCGTGACGGAAAGGGAGAGAGAAGGAAGCAGAGATCTAGAAAGCTGTGATGACAGGGCAGCGGAGAAGGCCGCGTGGAGAGGATTTTTGTTGAGCTGCGTAGAACCGCTAGCAGTCGGCGTCGAGAGAGGAAGGAGACGATATCTCTGTCCCGGTGGGAAGACCTCGTTGATGGCTTCGTTGACCTTGTCTATATTCTCCGTGGTAACGGAATATTCGAAAAGTATGGGGACCAGGAGCTGCTTCTGTCCAGCAGCACTGGTTGCGTCGCCATCGTATGCCTCGATTTTGCGGGCCTTGTCCAAGCGCCCGCGGCTCTCGAGGAACCTCTTTACGGTCTTGACGTCTTTTGCTGGTACCAAAAGAGCGTATCGCTGGGAACAAGAAGACATGGCAGGATGGCAGTATGTGTCCTCGCGTTTTGAGCTTAACCCCAGATACTTTGATGTTTTCCTTAGCTCTTTTCCGGGGAAAGTAGAAATCTGACAGGAAGAGAGAATGCAAGGGAGCGGTACAAGTTATTTTGAGCAGGGCTTTGGACAGCTGACGTCAATGAATGTATGGCTTCAGAGCTGAGAGTGAATTATTCGAGATGAAGTTGACGATGGCTTGGCTGACGATAGCCAGAAAACACCAAAATTAGTGACCACAGAGCCGACATAATGCCGTGAGGGGATGGCACCCGTTTAGTGCTCCATGGTAAGAATCGAGAGAAGTATGCAGAGGTGTAGACGAATCAAAGTACGCCCATGCAAAGGTTCGTGAGTATGACGAATGTCAACGGGCGGACAAATGCGGTAACGTTGCTCCATGGGGTCGGCTAGCAAAACATAGCGACGTCATTGGCTCGATCCGGGCAGCTAGGTATTTGACCAATCTCGTTTCGCATCCCCTCTGGCTACATCCTCTCCATTACAACTGTCCCCAGTGTTTAGCTGAAAAAGGCGACCGACTCAGATATCAGCGCAAAAATGCCGACTGCATCTGCAACATCCCATGCCCTCCGCATGAGCTACCGGATTGGGCGCGGCGAGCAGGGCGTTCTAACATTTGAGCCTTATAAATCGACGCTCCTCCCGCTCTGGCGGTTCCGGACTGTTGAAGTTGCGCGCAGAAGCTCGCAAGACCTCTGGCGGCGGTTTGAAGAGTTTGATGAACAAGGCGACTTCGTGGGCATGGACATGTGCCGCAAATTCATCCAGATGGTCAGTCCTGCAATGACGTGCCTGACAGTTGGACTGACATCCTGCAGGGCATGACGCGAGCAAAAAGATACGCCAACCACCGCGGCGGACGCAAGTACTCGACCGC
The DNA here is from genome assembly GCF_038021145.1 of Phyllosticta citriasiana. Classification (NCBI taxonomy): domain Eukaryota; kingdom Fungi; phylum Ascomycota; class Dothideomycetes; order Botryosphaeriales; family Phyllostictaceae; genus Phyllosticta; species Phyllosticta citriasiana. The sequence goes on from NW_027117303.1 coordinate 127,181, forward strand.
GAATGGAAAAGAGCTGCCCAAGAGCTCGACACACAAAGACGCCAAGGAAAAAATGGAAGCCTCGGAAATTTTCCGCCAAGTCTGGAACCGCTGCCGCGAACATAAAGGATACCACAAGCGCAAAGCCAATTTTCTCAAAGAGCAGCGCGAGTGGGACAAGATGAAGAATGCATGACCCAAATGCTGTTGACGCCCAAATGCGGATCCAGCCCGAACACCTAGCTCGTGGAAAAACACATTACGATCGGGAGCCATTGTCTTTCTTTGGTTGTGAATGCATCTGAAAGCCGTCAGCGAAAGAGCTATAAATGGAAAAGAGACATACGTACGGCTTGCGCGAAAGCGAGCCATTCAGTCAAGCCTCTCGAATACGGATCCTCAGTCTCGTCGGGCTCGTTCTCATGGCCCCACACAACGACGCGGTCAAACTGGCCGACCTCCTCGACGACACGAACCTCGACGGCGTCTTCATCTTGCTCGTTGTCATCGTCTTCACCGCCAGCCTGTGTATTATTCTGAGGGAGTGTGCGGTTGGTCGTGGAGAGGAGCGCTCCTGGTACCATTCAGAACTGGAAGCGTGCCTATGAAGGGGTGGGCAAACCTCGATATCCGTCTGGTAGTTGGATTCGTCGGCCCTTTAGCTTTCTTCCGCGGAAAAAGGCTGTGTGGGTCCCTTCTGTTTGAATCAGCAAGAGAGCGTGAGAAAGAATCGAGGCTGTCGCACCTTTGTCCGTTTCTGGCTTCCAGTAGCGCTCAGTGGCGTTGATCGGGCCATTGTGGTCGATGCGACACGGCACGAGATTTGGAACAGTCTTTTGGACGGAGGACGACTTTTGTTGAATGGAAAGCATGGTGGATTGTTGCAGAGAAGAGGCAGACGCGTCGGACGCGCAGAGTCGCGTGCTGTGCCGCTGGATGATCGGCGACAGGGATGACCTAAGGCGATCGCTCGACCGGGCCGGCGGCGGGCGCCTGTGCCTGCCTCTCTGAGGGTTCCGTTGGCTCACCAAGAAGCACAGTCTGAAGTCTGACGACGCCTCATCCGTCGCACTTGTGACTTGACCTACAGATTCCAACCTCCACGGCGACATTCTTTGCTTCTTCTCAGTCTCGCTCGACGCATTGGACTCTGTGGAGCAGTCGGACCATGTCAATGACGGTACATGTCGCCCGCCCATCGAGGAAAGGACCCCGCATCGGCGCCAACCACTACTTGTGGAGTGAGCCTCAAAGCCATCAATTTTGTACCAGACTGACCTTTCTGAGGCCCAGGAAACTCGCGACATGACTTCATGATTACGAGTGTGCAGAAGACGGGAATGGCCAACGGCTGAGCGGGCCCTCGTTCGACTCGTCGCCCGTTGCCGTTCCGCCGAGTAACGCAAACGTCATGGACACACTGCAAAGGGCAAAGGCCCCATTTCCACTTCGCGCCCTGTCAAAACACGAGGCGCCGCGACCCCGATGCCACCTATTTCGTCCAAAGCCACACGTAATCAAGCCCACCTGTCCAAGTGCCCGTTGCCGGCAGAGCACATGCCTCCGGCGCCGGGCTGGCGGCCAGAAGCAATCCCTCGAACAAGCATTTTTTAGGGTTGATGCTAGCGGCTGATGGCCTGTTGTCGTCTACCAGTCTGCGGCCGGCCCTCCTCCCTCCCTCCAATCCACCCCGGTCCGCTCTCACCAAGTCCACTGCTGCCATTGTTCTCTCATTCCACCCGCACAGCATTCCTTGGTCTCTGCACGGCCTAGCCCTCGCGTCTCGCCATCGTTCTCGTCATCGTCATCGTTCCGCGCGCGCGAGCCCGGTCCTTACAACATGGCCGTCCTCGCCCCGTTGACTTCGCGTTTCTACGCGCTGCGCAACTACACCGGCCAGCTGACCTGGGGTCCTCTCGCGAGTCTGTCGCGAAGCGCCGTCCTGAGCCTACTCTCACGCATACAGTCAGGACGACTCGACATTGTGGAAGCGGACGGTACCGAAACAATATGCGGGAGCAGGGACGACAAGGACGCTGGGCCCCGCACAACCCTTCGCGTGCACTCTGACGCCTTTTGGGTCCGTCTGGCTCTCTTTGCGGACATGGGATTTGCCGAGAGCTTCATGTTGAACGAAGTCTCATGCGCCAACTTGACTGCCTTTTTTGACATTTTCATTATGAACCGCGGCGCGCTGTCCAATGGCTCGACCCTGACGTCGAGTCTGGCCGGCACTTTGTCTGGGCTCGCCCGAAAAGCCAATACCCTGCCGAATTCGCGCCTCAACATCGCTGCCCATTACGACATTAGCAATGAAATGTTTGCCGCGTTCCTTTCCCCGGACATGACGTACAGTTGTCCCATTTGGTTGCCTTCGACGGAGCCCGCGTCTTCTCTCGAAACCCTCGAGGACGCGCAGATGCGCAAGTTGGACCGCTTCATCGACAATGCCAAGCTCAAGTCTTCGGATCACGCCCTGGAAATTGGGACTGGTTGGGGGTCTCTGGCAATTCGCGCCGTGCGGCGGACTGGATGTCGCATCACTTCCCTGACATTGAGCGTGGAGCAAAAGGAGCTGGCTGAAGATCGCATCCGCGAAGCTGGATTGCAGGACCGCATAGAGGTGTTGCTTTGCGACTATCGCAACTGTCCCGCGCCGGCCGATCGCGAGGCCTACGACAAGCTGATTAGTATTGAAATGCTGGAAGCGGTTGGTCCCGAATTCCTCGTTACGTACTTCAAGCAAGTGGATCGATTGCTGAAAAAGGACGGCGGCATCGCCGTCTTTCAATGCATCACCATGCCCGAGACTGTGAGTTTCCATCCTCCTTCCGCTCTCTTTTACTGACACCTCCCAGCGTTATGACGCTTACGCCGCCTCGGACGACTTTATCCGACGCTACATCTTTCCCGGCGGCCACCTGCCCTCCGTCTCCCAGCTCATTGCTGCCATCAACGCTGGCTCCTCGAAACGCCTCATTGTCGACGACATTGAAAACATTGGTCCGCACTACGCCAAGACGCTGCGGCTGTGGCGCGAAAACTTCATGGTGAACTTTGATGAAAAGATTCGCCCCTCGCTGCTTAAGGAGCACGAAGATATGACGAAAGCCGACGTTGAAACCTTCCGTCGCAAGTGGGAGTACTACTTTGCATACTGCGAGGCCGGCTTCCGCACCAAGACGCTTGGCGATGTTATCATCACCGTTGGAAGAGAAGGTGCGGTCGAGATGATGGAAACTGTACCCTTGTAGGGCGCGCTAATGGCATGACGTTGCGGCTGCGGGCTTGGTGAGCTTAGCTCGACCCCTTGTCTTGAGATCTTTTGGATGCGAATCATAGCGATTGGCGCTGCGCTTTTCTTTCTTCTTCATTTCATCGCCGCTCTTCTTCCATCTATCGCTCCTACATCACACTTTTTTTTGTGCGCGGCGGGATCGTCACCGGGGGCGGCGCTGTTAATAGATGTTGAACTGTCCTGGCAGGGATGGTATCTAGCAAGGGTGGGTGCATTGAGGTACCGCGGTTCAGAGAGGGACCACGCAGTGACGATACAAACCTGTATGTCGCTGCGATCACGAGGAAGCGCATCAGTAGGCAGATAATTCAATCCCAGTCTAAATTTTCCGTTCTTTGACATCCCGCCGCCACATTAAGCATGCTCTCTTCAACATGAATAACAGTATCGATGGACGAATGCTTCCCAAATGCCAGCCAGATGCTATGATATGACGACTTTTGACTCCCGTTCTCCTCTGCTCTGTCAAAATATTTCAGGGGTATCAAACAAGTTCTTGCAGTCTCCACCCTTTACTCTTGTCCCATCTGTACAAACCCTCGGCTTTTCAGTCCTCTCATCGGAGAATTGGCGCCATGGCCCTTGCTCGATCGAACGCTGCGCATGCGTTGATGCTGGCACGGTGTCTAGAAGCTGGTCGCGTTGGTCCGTATCTGGAGGCTGACAACGTCGTTGCGGATGTCCCTTGAACGCTAAATGTCAGGTCCACGCCAACAAACGCCCTCACTTCTTCCCCTTTTTCTTCTTCTTCTTGTTGCTCTTACCCTTCTTCGGATTCCCAGCCGCGGCATCAACGTCATCTCTAGCCGCAACAGCAGTAGGCCCACTGCTACGACCCCACCTCTTCGCATGCTCGCGCTCAAACGCCTCCTTGTCGGCGCGAAACAGGGCCATGGTTGCCCGCGCATCCTCGACACTCGAGTGCTCGCCGCTCTGGATCTCGAGACCAAGCACCTCCTTTGCGAGCTTGCGCAGCGCCGGCGCGCGTCCCATGCTGCGCGCGCGAAACGCCGGGTGCCGCGCCGTGTCGCGGATGTCTCTGCGCGGGTGCGATAGCTGCAGCACGCCCATGTCGTGCTTGAGCGCGTGGCCCACGAGGATGCGGCCTTGCAGCAAGTTGGCGACCTCGCGCTGCACGGCGTTGAAGGGCCGGCCTTGGGCTAGGTTGCGAGGCGTGATGCCCGACACGTGCGTGCGGTAGTCGGTCACGGGCAGCACGGGCAGCACGTAGCTGTCGTAGAGCTGGTGTCCGTTATAGTCGACAATGGAGACGCGTGCGAGTTGCGAGTCTGAGTCGGGGTCTGGTCCCACTCCCACCATTTCGCAGTCAAGCGCCAGGTATTTCCCTGGTTGTCGTGTTGTGTTAAGACCCGCGTTGGGCTCATCGAGGTATGTGGTATTGCTGCCATTGGTTTTTGTCTTGGAGAGATTGTAGGCGGCTTCAACGTCGGCGAGCGGGATGTTGTGTTCTTGAGCGAAAGCGGAGGCGCTGGTGGGTGCGTTGGACGAGGGAGTGTCTGAAGAGGCGGTTTCTTTGGAGAGGAGCGAGCCCATTTTGCGGCGTTTCGTGTCGGCAGGGTGAGAGGCTGAATTAATCTTCTTTCGCTTGGCGTCGTTTGTTGCGGACGGCTGTTCATTCGTGCTCTTGCGCTTGAGGCTGCTGCTTTTGGTGGTGTCGTCGGTCTTGATCTTTTGCTGGAGCTTCTTCCAATTGCTGGACAGATTCTTAAGTTCCATGGCCAGGATCATTGCAGCATGCTGCAGTCGATAGTCAACTAGAGCACTTGTTGCTTTTGAAGGAGGGACGGCGACGTTTGTGGTGTTGTGGTCAAGGTAGAAAAAAGTCTGGAGGCAGAAACGAGGCGCGGAATGACGGAGTTAGTGTCACGTGCGTATCGACAGAGGCTTCAGGTCGCGGTCGCGTCGGCGTTTCCATCGCAGCTTCAACTCCCAAAGAGCGACTCGATCCCATCACAATCCATCAAAGTAGTTGCTCAAAAATTGCATACGATTACTCTCGATCCATGGCTCCGCGCGACGCGTCGCATGAGCCCAACGGCACCCCAGAAGCCGTCGAACGCGGCTTTGCGTCGCTCCCCCAACTTCGGTGAGTCGCCCCATGCGCCCGAGCTTGACCCGCCACACGCTGACTTGATGAACAGTGTTGGTGTAAAGGCCTTTGTCGACAAAGTAGGTTTTGTCAAATACATCACTGTCTTTTCCTATTTTCCTTTTCATACAGTCTCTTCTATTCATTTCAGTATTCTGCAAAAGTCCTTTATTCAACAAGTACTCACTCCTGCAGGATGGCGAGAAGCGCAAGGCTGAAATCTTGTCCATTACCCAACGCAAAGGCGAGCCTCGCTTTTACGTCCATTATGAAGAGTTCAACAAGCGTCTCGACGAGTGGATTCCCGCAGACCGAATCGACTTGACGAGAGAGGTCGAGTGGCCTGCACCAGAGAAGCCCGACAAGAAAAAGTCGTCTGCAAGCAAGAACCAGACGTCCAAAGCCGACGCGCAAAAGTCGAAAAATCTCAAGCGTCAGCGTTCCAAGTTGGACCGCGAGATTTCGGCGACTCCTGAACTGAGCGCCGCTAGTGGCAATGTTCCTGGAAAGAGGCCGCAGCCATCTACTGCCAGTGGCAAAGAGAACAAAGAAGCATCTGTCACGGTCACCACTGAGCTTGCCGACGGTGAAACGCCCAAAGCTGAGGATGAGGAAATGGACCTCGTCGACGTTCAGGATGCCGCAGCCGCAGCCAAGGCTGTTCCAAATGAAGCATTTTCTCGCGAAGATGAGATTGAAAAACTTCGCACATCTGGGTCCATGACCCAAAATCAGACTGAGATTGCGCGCGTACGCAACCTCGAGCGCGTTCAAATGGGCCAGCATGAAATTGAGCCGTGGTACTTTTCGCCGTATCCGGTCGAGCTCACCGACTGTGACATGGTCTACATTTGCGAGTTTTGCCTGGGATATTTTGGCGAGAGAAAACAGTTTGAGCGCCATCGGACCAAGTGCGACCTGTATCACCCTCCTGGAAATGAGATCTATCGCGACGAGTACGTCAGCTTCTTTGAAATTGACGGCAGGAGACAGAGGACGTGGTGCCGCAACTTATGTCTGCTGTCAAAGCTATTTCTCGATCACAAGACGCTATACTACGATGTGGACCCCTTTCTCTTCTACTGCATGTGCACCCGCGATGAGCACGGCTGCCACCTGGTTGGCTACTTTTCAAAGGAAAAGGAGAGTGCGGAAGGATACAACGTGGCTTGTATTTTGACGTTGCCCCAGTACCAGAGAAAGGGATTCGGCAAACTGCTCATTGCCTTTTCGTATGAATTGTCCAAACGCGAAGGCAAACTAGGCAGCCCCGAGAAACCGCTCAGTGACTTGGGTCTTCTCGGTTACCGTGCATTTTGGCAGGAGACCATTGTGGACCTCCTCATGGATGGACGGGCTGATGCAAACATTGAAGAGCTTGGTGCTATTACGGCGATGACGACAAACGATGTGCTGCACACACTGCAGAATCTCAACATGCTGCGCTATTCCGTAAGATGCTTGCACTGACGCTCGGAACTTGACTGACTGCAACCAGAAAAACCAACACGTCATTGTTCTGACCGATTCTGTGGTGGAACAGCGGCTGAGGCAAAGGGAAAAGGAAAAGATCAAAGGCAAACGATCAATCGATCCTGAGAAGCTGCAGTGGAAGCCGCCCGTCTTCACTGCCTCTTCAAGGACATGGAACTGGTAGAAGGGAAGTGGAGATGCTCTTTGAATTCTTGATGATACCCCGAGTTTACCAGTATAGACCAATCTACGTCTTCTGTTTCTGCTTGCACGATGTCAGTGAAGCCAAGTTTACCAAATCCAAGATTCCCCGGCAGAAAAGTCGCAGATTCCGTGGCAGATGCGGATGTCTTCCGCCCCAGCTTCCCCGCATTGATAGGCAGCAGGGATGCAGCAGTACTTACTCCACATGGCCAATCACAGACAACGGGTCTTGCTGACCCTAAGCCAGCATGCCGCCAGACTACCGAGACGGGCCTCATTCCGCAACTCAATGGCTTCAGGACGTCGTTTTAAGGATCTCGTTTCTGCAACTTGATAGTCTGGATATCCAAGCTTCTCGCTCATTCAGAATCACTACTCCAAGGATCAACAACCTCTCGAGTTGCCGGCAAGATGATCGTTGACATCGTCGCGGTTGTGGAGAATCAAGTTCTCAACAATCCTCTTCGCACTCTTCTCTACACTCCTGTCTTATTGCTGGCCGCGTATGTCCTCTTGAACGAATTTTTCAGGGTCCGCGCCCGCATACCTGGCTTTTCAGGACCTCCAGGACTACCAACAGTCGGAAACATTCATCAAATACGCGTCAATGCGGCGGAAACTTACCGCCTCTGGAGCAAGCGTTACGGTCCCGTATACCAGATTCAACTCGGCAACGTACCCGTCATTGTGGTCAACTCTGCCGTCACAGCAAGAGATCTCTTTGGAAAGCACAGCCAGGTCCTCAGTTCCCGCCCGGTATTTTACACGTTCCACAAGGTGTTGAGTAACACTGCTGGAACCACCATCGGAACTTCACCATTTTCAGAAAGTCTCAAGCGCCGACGCAAAGGTGCCGCGAGTGCGCTCAACAAGCCGAGCGTTGCCACTTATATCGACCACTTGGACATTGAAACCCGAGATTTTGTCAAAGAGGGACTCGAATACGGCAAAGGAGGCAAGGAGGGCGTCGACCCCATGCCCATGATTCAACGTCTTTCCCTCAGTCTATCCCTGACCCTCAACTGGGGCACTCGAATGGGCAACCGCGACGATCCCCTCTTCGACGAGATCACACACGTGGAAGAAGAAATTAGCCGATTCCGCAGCACGACTGGCAACTTGCAAGATTACATTCCCTTGTTGAGACTGAACCCGTTCAGTTTTGGCAGTAGGCATGCGGCAGAAGTTCGCGACCGCCGCGACGTGTACTTGAAGCGCTTGAACCAGGACCTGGATCGCAGGATGAAGGAAGGGACCCACAAGCCGTGCATCCAAGCCAACGTTATCCTGGACGAAGAAGCTAGCCTTAACAAGGAAGAACTCACCAGCATCAGTCTGACCATGTTAAGCGGTGGACTTGACACAATCACGACATTAGTCCAGTGGAGCGTGGCGCTTCTGACACAGCGCCCCGACATTCAACAAAAAGCAATCAAGGCCATCAGAGAGCAGTACTCCGAAGACCAGCCTCTGTGTGACGCCGAGGACGACCAAAAGGTCGCATACATTGCGGCCCTGGTGCGTGAGTGTCTGAGATACTTCTGTGTGCTTCGTCTGGCTTTGCCTCGGGCGACTGTCAAAGACTTGCACTACGAGGGCAAGTTAATTCCGGCAGGAACAACCATCTTCCTCAATGCGTGGGCTTGCAACATGGGTATGAAAGCCCCTCTACAGTTGAAGTCTGCTGACCACTCCAGACCCCGATGTATGGCACGACCCGTTCGTCTTTCGTCCTGAACGTTGGCTCGAGCAGCCCGAGGCCCCGCTCTTTACGTACGGCATTGGCTACCGCATGTGTGCTGGCTCCCTGCTCGCCAATCGCGAACTGTACCTCGTGTTTCTACGCATGCTCAACTCTTTCGAGCTGGTGGGCGCGTCGGACGTGGACACGCACCCCGTTACGGGCAGCGCCGATCCGACTAGTCTGGTGACGATGAGCAGGCATTATAAGGTCTTTTTCAAACCAAGGGACGAATCAAGATTGAGGGAGGCAATTCAGAAGAGCGTGCAAGCCAAGGGGACGGGTGATTGAAAGCATTGTGGGTCTCCTGATTTGCTCGAAGAAAGTGACACTGATAAATACGAGACTTGGAGAGAAAATCTCGGAAAAAAGAGATTGCCAATCTATTCTTTTGCGTACAAAATATCGATCAAGCAAGAGTTTCGTAAGTCCCGAATCTGGATGTTATCTAACTTCAAATGAAACAAAGTGTAGTCAAGAACTCGCGGAAATCAGGACATTTTCCTCTCTGTCAAGCCCAGCTGTCGTCATTGCTCTACAGGTCCTGATCAAACTGTGGAGATCCTAGCCTTTCACGCCACTGCTCTCCCTTCCAAAAGAGTATCAGCACTGGAAAGAATAATGTAACATTGATCACCGCCAGAATGGTCCAAGCTGCTTGAAATCCAAGCATCTCGCCCATTTTCAAATCATAAAACGAAACACAAAAGCCAAACATGTCACGGAAAAAATTGATGATGGTGCCAGTATGTGCTGCTTGAGATTTGTAGCACTGAAGACGAGAGGTCAGCCATGCGCCCCATCAGCAGATTGATCACAGACCTCTGCCGTGTACGTAAACACCACGGTCATGATGATTTGGAATCCCACACTCGAGACTGCAATCCCTATGGCCGGGCCAGACCAGTGAGTCCACCGCTGAATGCAGACACATTCGAGGATCAGTCCAGCCGGCGTTAGAACTGTGCCGGGTAGAATTGCTAAAAGCCTGTCTTCTGCCCTCCTCTTGCCACCTCTCTGGACCGCTCTCGTTTCGCTGACCCAATCGCAGAAGCTGCCCGCAAACATCTCGCCAGCGAGGTTGCCGAGGGTCAGCGACAGCCCAACAACCATGCCAATCTGATGTGGCGCAAAGCCGTCTAACGACGAGAAGATGGCCGGGCCGCTCAGAACGAAGATGATGCTGACGTACCCCAGCGACACGGCCAGATACAATGCCGGCAACAGCACAGAGAGATACCTGAGCATCTGCCAGGCGCGCACAAAATCGAGGGCAGTGAGGCGCTTCTTGCCGGCTCTCGGCGGTCCCCTCACGAGCAAGTTATCATGCCACGAGCGGTCCTGCGCCTGCGCCAACGCCGCCGGGCTCCGTGAAAACAGCGTCTCGGGGACGCTCAGCACAAAAGGGAGCAGCAGCGCCGCGAAGCCCACGGCCGCGCCGTAAAACGTCCAGCGCCAGCCGCCCGCCCGTGCGACCCAGCAACGGCGCCGCGTGAGCCCCGGCGATGCTCGACACCGCATACAGACCCACATAGAACCCGCGTTCGTGTGCAAAGTACATATCGCACACGGTAGGCGAGCCCAGGGCCTGCGGAATGCCCGTGAAGATGCCGGCCAGCGCGCGCAGCGTCAGCAACACTTCAAAGTTGCGCGCAGCCCCGGACGCCGCAGACGTTGCCGCCGAGCCCAGTAGACACAGCAGCCAAATGGGTCGTCGGCCCAGCACATTGGACAGCGGGTTCCAGAGAAACGGCGATACTCCCGTCGTCGCCAGCACGATGCTCATTGTGTAGGCCGTGTCCGAAAGATTGCGGTGCAGGTAGCGCGACAACGGGACAAAGGCGGGAGACTGGATGTTCAAAGTCAGCCTCTATTCATGCACAGTGCTGGAAGCGGAATTATCGCTGCTCGGTATGTCGACTTGCAGAGGACGGCAGAGCTGCGACTTACCACCATCGACGCTGAAAGATACGTCGTTAACGACAGCGCCGAGATTTGCACCAGCACAACCCATTTCAATCACTTGGGCCAGTTGGGCGGGTCCTTGGGATCTGCCGATGGCTGCGGCGAAAGCGGGATTCCGTAAAAATCCAATTTGAGAGCTTGTTCGTCCACGTGTGGCCGCTCGTGGATGCATGTCGTGTGGTCTGCAACCAATTTTTCGCCATCTGACGAACGGCACAGCGACTTTTGTGACGCCATGGAATTGAACGAAGATCAGACTGCCTGAAGAGAAGTCTTGAGGCCAGTCTTCAGCTAAATACTCTTGACACTTGTAAAAGACATGTGTTGTACTGAATGTCTTCAAAGGCTGAGTCTTCATCGATATGATTGAGCTATCATCAGATAGTACTGGTCGAGCTATCTCGATCCCTACGACATTGACGAGGAGTCAGCCTTCATCCAACAGAACCCACCGAGACGAAAATATCGACGATCTCATTGGGGCAATCGACGATTCTGTGGTTCGAGTCTTGAAGGTTTGGGAGCGCAATTGCCAACGATCACTCTGCTACAAAGCCAATCCGAAGGTTCGCAGTGGGACCATTCGTGGACTGTAAAGTGGACAGACCGCGAAGGAAGAAGCGTCCCTACTCGACGGTAATTGTATGATGGCCCTGCCGCATCGAAAACTTGTCTCCTAATCTCTTGTGTGATGGGGGATGACGAAATGCCAAGCTGCGCCACGGTGTTGCAGTGCAACTGAGCCGAGATCTTGTAAGGCTTCAATGTCACGTTGGAGTTGTTGGAAGCTTTGAGCAAGATTTGTACTTGCAATGATTTTTCCTTGCTCGCAATGGTGCCGTTTGGTACTTCCTCCTTTGATGAAATGGTTACGCGTTGCCTGCACCATTCAGATGGCAGTGAGCTTTTGCAGCGCGGTCTGAGTTGACGTCGAAGGAGCCTCGGTTATCCAGATTGCTGGGCTCGGAGAAGCTTCTGCCAGAGGAAGAATCTAGACCGTCACTGTTGAGATGATACAGGGGGAAAATGCAACACTTGAGGCTGCCCTGAAAGCAATTATCGTCTTCGACGATGTAGACCCTTTGGATCTCGCCTGCAGCGGGTTTTAGTGACCAATGAAAGACATTCAGCAGCACCGGCCGCCGACAGTGGAAAAGCAAAGACGGGAGCTTCATCAAAGGAATGACTCTTGCGGGCTGTTTCTTCAGAAGAGTATTCTATGCAGCGCAATCAGCATTGCATCAACAGAAGCGCCACGGCGGCCACCATACCTTAACAAGCAGTGATATAAATGGCACATCTGCCTAAGACGTTCGACAACGGGCATGGAGCTGTGGTCCATTGGACGATCGGCCGGCTCGCTACCACTACTCTGTCTCACGGGTGGGCAGAGGCTCTCGCGGCATGTGTGCAGTGTGTCTGTTTGGGCGGAGCATGGTTGTTGATGGGGTGATGCCTCCGACTCATGCCACACCATGGGCCGGCCCAGTTGTCATCCTTGTATGACATGCAAGCCGCGCTGCTCGGGACTGGGGAAGGACCAGGATGGGCTTCTACCGCAGAAAAGCGCTTGGAGAACGCTGGCTGTTTGTAGAGGCCCCGGTACCACCCCAAAGTGGAGTGAATCGAGCGCGAGCATAATCTGTACATTCAAAGTCAGCACTCTCGCTTCCAAGAAACCCGAGAGTGGTCTCAATCGAAAAACTAGCACAAGAGAATCAATCGGCGGTGCTTGAGCGCATGGGTAACGGGACGGTTGTGGCGTATTCCGCTCGAGCCGACCGACGGGGCAGCGCATCCGTAGCACTGGGGTTCTCGCGCTGACGGTCGCCTGGAACTAATATTGCAAACAGCAGCGCGATAGGAAGCTCGCCTTCAAATCTGTTTTCAATTCCCGAAGAGAGTCTCAATAAAGGTCTACATCGGCGGCCAATTCTCTAGACCGTCAGCTTCAATGGAGACTTTGCGATTATTGGAAAGACAGATTCAACAAAAGGTTATTTGTAAGTCCACGCACTGCCATCAATTTCTCACATGGTGATGAATCAGGAAGCTGACTACCAAAAAGCACTGAGAAGCGCAGTGAGTGTTGAATCCTCGGCGCCAAACATTTCCTCTGTTCGTGGAGCATTCGACGCAGCAGGAGTAGAAACAGCTGCAAAGAACCAACCAGAAGCGTCAAACGGTGAGAAGGGAAACCTCAAGGATGCAGTTATGCAAAATAACCTTGCTGGATAAACATGCGGGGAGCATCGTTCCCGAGTTTCATTTTGATCCAAGCATCAACATGTCGTCGAGGCGCTGCTTTCCCTGTTCCCGAGGACATGGATCTGGAAAACACCAATCAGTGGGGACGACAACGATAGGAAGACGACAAGATTCTCTTCAGCTTACTGGGCAGAAGAGTTTTGCTACAATATTCCTGACAGATTATCCGCTTTCCAATCTACACCGAAAACTCAATCTGGCGAGTTTAACTGCAATGACCGGGCGACAACGAGCAGACGCCTGCCGCCTTCGTTTGCTTCGCGAGCCGCGAGCGGGCTCTTGATGCTGTATCCCAGCTCCGACAAGGCTGGACAGATGTTTGTTTGGGAATGATGGAATACAACTCGGACTAAAGTCTCTCGATTTGGGCACACAACCTTGCCGCACCACGCGCGAGCGCTCTTTAAGTGGTTTCGACCCATGCTGTTGCCCGGCACCGTACCGTGCATCTCTACGGGAGCGGGCCAGTCTGCGACTACCTGAACAACTGGGCGAAGATTCTGCGTGGAAGACAACTCGCCTCAGTTACTAAAGAGTTCAGTACCCGCCTAAGATTTCAGGCGTTTGTCTCTTCGAGCTCAAGATGAGTGATCCTCTGTACAATTCGACGACGGGCTCGACAACAAACACTATTGAGACGATTGGCGACCGCAGCCTTTTTGTGAACATTGCCGCATCTCTGCTGCTAGGAAGCTTGATCTTCTTTAACGCTCTCCGGCTGTCCATCAGGTATCCCTTTTCATTACTTTTTGGATCTGACGATGCGGCCAATGTGCTCTCCATGGTAAGCCTAGAATTGGTTGACGTTGGACGGTGCTCACCACTCGATAGATATGTGCGATTGCTCAGACGGCGCTGATTTTGCTGGCGGTGCGGAAGGGTCTGGGTCAGCACGTGGATGACTTGGACGTGGATCAAAAGGACAATGTTCAGCAGGTTTGTAGAAAGACAAGACCGATTGACGAAATCTTACAGGAAACAGCTCGTTTATTCGGCCAATATTCTATTCGTCGCTTCAATTACGCTCAGCAAAGTGGCAACATCTCAGCTCCTCGAACGTTTGACGCACAGACAGACAAGGATCCTCACTTCTTATGCAGCATCTGCATTCACGCTCTTTTGGGGCAGTGCTTTTGTCCTGACGATTTCCATTACCTGCAAGCCCTCTCGACCGTGGGAGCTTGACGTCGATCGCTGTTCGAACTGGGTGAGTTCATATGCCAAAGGTCTCGTGGGGCGCGCTAATACGTTCAACAGCCTCAAATCTGGGATTCTTTCGGAGCCCTTGGCTTGTTCATCGAAGCCGTGCTCGTTGCCTCGCCGGCATGTCTGTTGGCTGGCATCCAAATGCCACTGTCTTCGAAGCTGACAGTCATCATCGGCTTCGGTTTCCGGTTGCTGTATGTCACTCGCTCGGAGAGTGCTGGCTGCATGCTTACCACCGCAGGTTGACACCCATAGAGGCACTGCGCCTCTTGTTTCTACATCGGAGCATCAACTCGACAGACGTGACTTTTGATCTCGTCCCGCTCGTCATCCTGACCTTATTTGAACAACACTACTCCATTCTCGCGGGAACCATCCCTTGCCTGTGTCCAACGTTGGACGACACCAACGCTGCCATCGTCAACATCCGGGCATCTCAAGCGGTCGCTGACGGCAGCTGGATGGACCATGGTGACCCGGTTGGAGGTATGGTCGATCATAACATGAAGCGCGAACCATCCCTCTGCAGGTTTCCTTCGGCCTCCCTTGTAGAGGCGCTACCGCTCGAAAAAGAAATTGGTGGACCCTTCCGTGGACGTGGCTTCTGGGGCGGACGTGCGCCGACTGTGCGAAGCGTAGATCTCCTGGACGTTGCTTCAACGCACCAAAACGGGCTCGTGTCTAGATCGGGAAGCAAAGAGCAACTGGCGAGCTTGGCCCCATCGAGGACAGCGAGCCGAGAACGATTAGGCGAAATTTATAAGAGGCGGGGCTCGGAGAGCCAGACTGGTCTGGTTTCGCGATCAGGAAGCAAAGAGCAGTTGGCGAGCATGGCTCCGTCGCGGACAGGGAGCCGAGAGCGACTGGGCGAGATTTGCATGAGGAGAGGCTCGGTAGCGACAGTGACGGCCAACGCAGAGGGCCCCATGTCACCCAATGCGGAACTCGAAGGCGGCAGTGGGAAACGGAGAGGCTCCAACCGCGGAAGTGAGCGCAAGCATTCGGACGCGTTGGATTCAGGTCACTTGGGCGACGGAAGCGACAGGCTGATCATCAAGAAAAAGACGGACTGGAACATCAGATACAGTGCCGCGGATTTGGAGGTGGAAGACGAAGCAAACTTGCCAGTCGATTTCAAGTAGTCTAAAGAATTGGATCGATATGGGACTGGCGTTTGTCTGGAGTTGAGTTGCATGCTATGTACGTACGGAGGGTCAATTGATGAATGATGACCGCGATGTTGCAACCGTTGGAGAGTTGGAAGGACAAGACCTCAGGACCAGCAGTGCCAGGAGGGGCTATCGGATCATGGTGCAAATGATGGATTCGGCACCTACTGCTGGAAGACTAGTAGTTACCTCTCGGCCATGCAAGCTTCAACCTATCGCGCTCTCTTCCACTCAGAATATTTTATTCGATCGGTTGCATTCGCACGGCGACGTCTCGGTGTCTGGATGCGTTGTGTGTGTGTGTGTGTGTGTGTGTGTGTGTGTGTGTGATGGAGCGTCGTTCAAGATGGATGGGCTTGTGGCCGGCCTTTAGACCCGATTGGTCGACGGTTAGCGCCCACCAAGCCGCCGCGCTTGCAACAACACGCCGCCTTTATTTGCACCTCTCATCAACCTCTTACCGACCTCAGTCGCAGTTTAAGAAGCAATCCAGTCAGTGTACACTCCATCTATCGCAGATCCGAGCGCGCAGCTCCGTCCGACCGCTTCAGTACCTTCCAACATCACCCTCGGGCTGAGCATTGCCACGCTTTCGTCAGCAAAAGTAAAATGAGCGTCTCCATCTTTCCACCGCCTTCCTTGAATTGTCTTGATCTTCAAGCAAAAGAGTCTCCCTGTCCATAGCTCTTATGATCCTCGATCAGGTCAGCGCTGCCTGCAAGGCAAATCACTCCACTCGTCAACTTTGCCCAGCCAAAACGATCTGCAGCAATTTACAGGACGCCAATCTTCACAACATACGAGAGGCAGGCAGTACCACTCGATCAACACCAAGTGCTTCTCAGAATGGATTGTCAAGACGAGCTTGTGAGATGGGCTTTCCCCACTATTCACTAACGGACTTGAAGTTATTGGCGGAGTGTTCTCCTTCTCCCCGAGGACAACAGCGGAAGCCAGCAGCATTGCGTGTACGGTGAGGTGGCTTGAAACACAGCGCCTGCCGTGCATCCTGTCGAGCGGAGTCGTGGAGAGATGCCCCTCTGGATGTACAGCAGGCGGAGGCTCCGGTTCCACGCGTTCCCATTGGGTGGCTCACGGCCGTCGCACAACAATAGCACTTCCCCTCAGACTGCTCGCTCCAGGGCCAAGGCTTCCACGTGGATCCTAGACGAGGGAGATGAACTACGCCATTTCTGCTCAAAACGTGCGCCGGGTTTCCAGTACGCAGCTTCCGGTGAACCAAACTCAACTGGATGCGGGTTCCGTCGCGGACAAGCCGAACGCAATCTACCTCATATTGCATCAGAGAGTTATACGAAGCACCCAAGGGTGGCCAAAATTTTGGAAGCAGTCTGAGCGCGAATCTCAATCTGGAATGTCCGGATCAGCATTCCATCGCAAGATCGCTATGGCTGGTCCCATATACCGTCCAATCCGCAGCTATTATTATCCCAGAGCTGGCTGCAATCGTGCTGCTCACCGTCGACTGTCAATACTTGAAACTGTAAGTCCTTGTGTATCTCGAACGCGGGTGCGACTGTTGTGGTCAGTTGTGGCTGACTGAACTTTCTGCAGTTGTTTGATCGTCCATCTTGTTACACTTGTTGTTGATGCAAAAGAAACGCCTGCAAGCCCCGCATTCTTGGAATTTCACAACTTCTGGAAGATCTTCCTGCCACCAGTACTGCTGTGCTGCTGTGCTGCTGTGCTCCTTTTGCTCCCCTATCCTTCTAGAATGGAATTACGTACGCTCATCACTCGACGAGCGTGGAGTAGTGGACGCAATGACGCGGGCCGACTCGAGCGCCAAAACGGGCCGCATCGCTGGCGACGAACGATTCGCCCCTGGCCAGACCCTGGTCCCCGAGGCCGCCTCGCGGTCCCCGCCTTCCCTCGAACCCTGTGTCAGAGCTTCGCCGCGTTGTCCACGCGCTCAACACGAAGTGCCTGCGAAGTCGCTCGCCACCACAAGTTTTGTTCCCATGCACAAGCTTTGGTGGCGACTCTCATCGACCTCTTCTGGTTAGCTCCAATGCAGAGCTATTGGACATGAAAGAACTGCCTCGCATTCGAGCTCCACAAAAGAAATCATTGTGCGATGTACCTTGTGGAACACAATGTGATCAATCGCTCAGCAAGCAAGCCGAGCTCGCGACTGGTGGACGGCAGGGCTGAAGCAAGAGATTCAATCGAGTATGGATATTCAGAGCTGTAAGACGCAATCGTCCCTCGGTCACACAAATGGCGGTCAAGAAAGCTCTCCGCACGGGTGACATCGGCAAAAATCCCTTTTCCAGGGGTTCCACAGGTGCCATTCGATGAGCTTAATCGCGCCACGGCCCGGTCCTGTGCATTTATCAAAAGAATAGAGGCCTTCACCGCCGAGGCGTACGAGTGCAAAAAGGGGCACAAGCTATGCGTGTCGGCGCTCCCGACGAGAACTACAAGCAGCACTTGCGCGGAGACACCGGTCCACTGCATCGCTGATGCCTTCGTAGACCTTTACGAGCTGGAGGATCGCGTCCCAAACCGGACGGGCCCAAGTGCATTAGCCAATTGTCTCATGCCAATCTCTGTCCTCTACCATGGTCACACCCCCTGGAGATAAGTGCTCGTCTCCATTTTATTTGACTTGGTGGCACAGATGGGCTCGCCATGACGTTTCAAGATGCAGCCCGGGAAGCCGAAGTATACATATATTGTAGTCTGCGTGTTCGGGGAACCTGAATCTCGAAGTAACGTCAACCCTGCCTCTTCTCTTCGCTTCATTTCTGCCCCATTGTTATCCGTATACCCTTTATTCCCAAGCCACAAAGGCGGTGAGATCAGCATTGATCAATGCGTCCTACTACCAAAGAAAAGCTCCCAAGCTTCCTCCAACGTGGCAAGAAAAACCGCGTTCGCAAGGGTCTCTCGGAAGCCTTAGGAGTTTTGGGAATTCGAGGTGAAGGCGAAGAAGGTGGGCTGCCCCATCGGAGCATTCTAGATCTCTGATATCAAACCCGCCACGCCACGTGTTATGAGCTGACATTGTCTTTCTTTCGTATAGACGCCGCAAACCCATCCATTGTTTTCCATCCATCGGGGAAGGATCACGGCCACACCCACTCTACACAACCCAACGAGTCCGACATGTCCATTCTTTCTAGCCTCAAAAGGTCCCAGACCCCGGGTTCGTCTTCACAGACTCCCGTCAACGGCAAATCCACATCCAAATCAATCGAGGCTCCTCGAAGCCGTCTATCACTCCCTCGTCCTGCCGCAAAGCCTGAAGCTGACAGGATGTCGGTCAACTCTATTCCTGCCACCATTGTCTCTGACACCACAATTGCCCAAGAAGACAACAGCCTGATTAAGAAGGCGAAGAATGTCATCAGCAGGGCAAAGTCACCGTCCCCACCCAGACGGGAGATAATTGGTGACGTGCGCGACTCGCTGATCTCGCTGAGGCAGAGGTTGGAGGATGAGCTCAAGTCGAGCAAGGAGGAGTGGCTGGCTGCCGGAATCACGATTGAGGCCTTTATAAGTTTCATCAGCCACGAGCGTCTGAGGCGGATGCCCCCCAAGGGCAGCAGGTGGGACAAGATTCTCAAGTGGGCCGAGTACTTTGCTACTTCGGTGTCCATTTTTGGTGAGCGTGTCGATGCCTTTGTCGATTCCAGCAAGGAAGCAGCAGATGTTATTGTTGCATGTCTCCAGGTCCTTCTGCAGGTAAGTACCGGCGCCACTCGACCTTTTGAACATACTCCGCTGACGAGTTAGCTCGGTCCTCAAAACGGGGAGGCTCTGGAAAGAGCCTTTTCGATTTTCCACGAATACGGCCTTGCCTTTGCTTTTTACATTCGCAACTACCCCATTGTTCGCGATGTTCCGGAGGCGAGGAGGGAGCTTAGCCTTGCCCTGTCCGACATGCTCGCGTTGGCGATTGAAATCACCGTCTACTATCGCAAGAGCGCCAGGACAATGTCGACGTCGAGCGTCACGGTCGACTTCAACATTACGTTTGGTCGTCTGATGGAGTCTTTTGTTCAGCACAAGGACAAGATTGCCAACCTGATGTGGACATACCAGCTGAGGAACTCGTCCGAACTGACCGGTAAGATAAATTCAATTTCTCAATTTCTCAAACTAACGGAAAAGATATTCGCGTCTCCATTGAGACCATTCGCCAGTGGCTGCTGCCCCAGGACCGCACGCTCCAGGCCGTGGTTACTGGCCGCCGCGCCACCCGCGTTTTGCGCGCCGAGTACACTTGCGAATGGCTCGACAGGCCCCTGGCCGACTTTATGAGAAGCAAGGAGAACATTCTCACAATCACTGGCGAGTCTGGCTCGGGCAAGAGCGTCCTCTTCGGCTGGATCCTGGAGAGACTGCAGCGCCCCATTGGCAGAAAGACTTACCAGGCCGTCCACGCCGAAGTCGACGGCCAGATTCCTGTGCAGGCAACGCAGATTGCTCTGGTCAAGACTCTTCTCCTGCAGCTGCTCGAGCAAAACGTCGGCAACGTCGCCCTCTACAGGTGCCTTGCCAACGTCCTTGAGCTGGATAACAACACCAACATGACTCAGGATGCTGAGGATGCCCTCTGGTACACCCTCGAGACTGCCTTGAAGCCGTTGACCAACGTTGCGCTTGTCATCGACGGTCTCGAGGCTCTCGAGGGCGACGAAGAGTTTGAGGCGTTTGAGAGGCTCCACGACATTGCCGCCAAGAATGAAAACGTCCGCGTCATCATTCTCACTCGGCCCCTGCCCAAGCCCTTCTCCCGCCCCAGCCGCCACATCACCATGGGCCCGGAGCGCACCAAAGAGGACGTCAAGCACGTCACTCGTGGATGGCTCAAGTCTTGCGGCATTGGCAACAAGCACGAGATTGAAGAGGTTGCCGATCAGCTGGCTCAACGCAGCAACGGCTCCCTTTCCTGGGCCGAGATGGCTTTGCAGCTTTTCAACAATGCCCGCTCGATTGTCGATGTCCAAAACATTGCCAAGGAGCTCCCCACCACCCAAAGAGAGCTTCTCGACAAACACATCAGCACCCTGTCTCTCAAGGGCGACGCTCGCCTCATTTTTGGCTGGCTCCTGACTGCCGACCGTCCCCTGACAACCAACGAGATTCAGCTCCTGCTCGAGCTCAATGTCCAGAAGGGCTTTCATCAGCCCAGATCTGGCAACATTGTCGAGGACATCCAAAAGGCTTGTGGATCTTTGATCATCATCCAGGACAAGACCGTCCGCTTCCGCAATGAGTCGATTCGCCTGCACTTGCTCCAGCTCACCAAGGAGAATCAGTACCTGATGCCCCTGGAAGAGGCCAACAAGGATCTAACCACCAGGCTGCTGCTCTACGTGAAGACTTCCGTCTCTCGCAACGTTGAGCCTTCTCTTCAGGAGCTTAGGCCATACGAGATTGACGACCTCTTCCGCTCCAACAGCCTGCTCGAGTATGCCTCTCGCAATTGGTTGACTCACTTCACGCGCTCGACCTTCTTTGCCGGTGGCAAGCTCCAGCCTCTCACCCCCGAAGTCAAGAATATCTTCCCTAGCTCCACTCTGCTTGTTCAGCTTGAGCGTAGCACTTGGGAGAAGCAGACTTTGACGAGCAAGGCAAACGAGCAGCAGCTTTTGGCGTACAACATTCGCCAGCAGGCTCTGGGTGACAACCATGTCTGCACCATGCAAAACTCGATCAACCTGGCTCTCTCCTACCAGAAACTCCACGTGCCTGCCAAGGCCAACCAGTTCTTCTACCAGGCCGCGAAGACTGCCCAGTCCGTTCTCGGGAAGAGCCATGAGCTGTCCCTCAACTGCGCGGTTGCCGCAATCGAGAGCACCGAGGAAGTCAAGCACACCGCTCGCAACGATGAGGTTGCCCGCAAGGAGGAGTTGCTCAAGTATGTCATTGAGACGGACAAGCAGCGCAACGGCGCCAACAGCACGCTGGCCACCAAGTACAACAACGAGCTTGCTCAGCTGTACACGGACATTAAGGAGAATGACAAGGCCGAGGCCGTCTACCGCGAAGTCTACCAGCACACCGTCACTCAGAGCGGCAAGTTCTCCCCCGATACCATGACTGCTGCCGAGAAGCTCAAGGCCGTCCTGTACAAGACGTCCAAGCACGAGGAGGTTGTCCAGTACACCCAGCCCCTGTTTGAGACGGCCGAGCAGACCCTTGACATCTTCGACATTCGTCGTGTCGAGATCACTCTGCAGATGGCCAAGACGTACGAGGAGAAGGGCGATCTTGTCCGTGCCGAGGAGCTTTACATTTCTTTGTGGCGCGGTCTCACTCAATACTGCCGCACAAACCGTGACTCTCAAGAGTCGCACGAGCGCAAGATTCAAGTCAGCATCGCCTACGCCCGCTACCTCAAGCGCCAGAACCGCGAGGCCGAGGCAACGAACATTCTTCATGGTGTCTGGCTCGAGGTGAGTTCTCAATATCCATCTTGTCAATCAACGCTAATTCCGTACAGTACCAGCACCGCGACAACAAGTCCAAGGCAGTCGTCACCCAGCTCAACCAGGTCGGTGAGGAGCTCAAGGCCATGGGCATTCTTGAGACTGCGATTGCCGTCTTCAAGAACGTCTGGGGTTTCCTCAAGGCCAGCGGCGAGAAGAGCTCGACTGCCGCCGTCGGCACTGCCGTATCCCTGGCCGATGCCGTCCAGCAAAAGCAGAACAACAAGAAGGAAGCTGCTCGCAAGGCTACTGCTGCTGGTACTGCTCCCGCCGACACCGCCGACATCAGCGATGACGAGGGTGACGATGAGGCCGATGCCATCATGGACGAGGTTGTCGAGGCTGCAATCTCCGCTCCCCAGGCTGCCGCCCCTGCCGTCGATGCTGCGGCCAAGGCCGGCGTCGTTGCCAAGGCAGAGGTCACCATTGAAAGCCGTCTGCAGACTTGCGAGACGCTGTCGACGTTCTACATCAACAAGAAGCGCTGGTCCGAAGCCATTGATGTCGTCTTCAAGACTCTTCGCCAGATTTGGCCCACAATTGGCGTGGAGGGCAAGCACGGCTTCCCCAAGGAGTACACTGACGAGTCCATCAAGTTGGCCCGCCGTCTCGCGCTTTGCTACGCTGAGTGCAACCAGACCGAGCAGGCCGAGAAGATTTACGTCCAAGTCTTCCAGTCAGCTCGCTCCAGCCTGCGCATCCAGGACGAGCTAGTTGCTGCGTCTGCCAACGACTTGATCGAGTTCCACATTCGCACCAAGCAGTACAACAAGGCCCTCTTTATCTACCAACAGCTGCTCGAGAGCTACCGCACCACCCTTGGTGCTCGTAACCCGCTCACGCTCAAGACGCTCTACACCATGGGCGACTTGTGCATGAAGTACCGTCTCAAGGGTGCTGACCGCTACTACTTGGAAATCACCAAGGCCGAGAAGGACAACAACGGCGTCCTCAGCCAAGAGGGTCTCCGAGCCGCAATTGCCTTGTCCAAGATCTACTACGAGCAGAAGCGCTGGCAAGAGGCTCGCACCGTCTACTCGACGGTCTGGGTCACTTTCCAGAAGAAGGCCAAGGAATACCAAATGTCGCCCGAGTTGGTCCAGGCTATCCACAAGCGTTACACTACCGTCCTCGAGACGTACCTCCGCGTCGACACGACTACTCTCAGCCAGATCGCTCAGCAGTATCGGGACACTTGCAAGACTGTCTACGGCCCCAACGCTCAAATCACCACCACGGCCAACCTCAAGCTTGCCGAGGTCTGGCGCAAGAGCGACAAGCCCGAACAGCAGCAAGAGGCCGTCAAAATTTGCGAAGAGGTCGTTGCCAAATCTGCTGAGCTTCCCAAGGACCAGAAGCCGACTCCGGCGCAGCTCAGCATCCTGGCCACCGCGAAGAGCCACCTCGCCGCTCTCTACTCGAGCCAGACTGCCACGGGTGCCCCCACGGCCGAGTCGACCGAGAGGGCTGAGCGCCTGTGGAAGGAACAGCTCGAGACGAGCAAGAAGGAGCACGGTGTCGCTCACAAGTCGACGCTCGCTAGCCTGGCTTCGCTCGTCTCGGTGTGGGCCAAGTCTGAGAAGCCCGAGGTGCGCACCCAGGCTCAACAGCAGCTCCAGACGACCGCCGTCGAGATCATTTCAGCCGGTAACAAGGTCGACTCGACCAAGCTGCACGAGTCGGGTACCTCGCTCGCGAAGACGTACCTCTCCTGCAACTTTTCTGCTCAAGCGTGGGCTCTGCTCAAGGACTTGCGCTTCCAGATCATCTCCAAGGATGCCGCTGCCACCGCCAAGGTCCAGGTCAAGATTCCCCAGGCCGTCGACCGCCGTGCTCTCGTCTTCGTTGCTGCTTTTGAGGAGGCCCTGCTCGCCGCCGACGTCGCCGACGTCGCCAAGAGGCCTACCTTCTCTGATATCATGACTGACCTCGTCACCGAGGGCATTCTGTACGACCGCTACAACCTTTCGCTCCAGGCCAAGGATGTCAGCGTCGAGGCCAAGATTTTCAATGGTGCTCGTCTCTACACCTTTCTGAAGGCGGACCAGCGTCACTCTGAGCAGACGCTGGCCCTCGAGGAGAAGCTGTTTGCACTCTTCATGGAGCAGTTTGGCGCCAACATCAAGACCCAGAGCCAGGTCACGCGTGCCTTCTTCATTGCCCTTGTCGAGGAGCTGTCCAAACTGCGCACTCACGACGATCTTGCCCTGGTCGCCATTTCCGCCGGCACCAACAAGGTCAACACCCTTCTCGAAGCCGAGCAGTTTGCCCAGGCCTACGAGATTGCCCTTGTCACCTTTCAATTCGTCTCTGCTCGCCAGGGCTTCGGGAACTCCAAGAACATTCCTAGCAGCTTCAAGCTGTCGCTGTACTTGGCCGGTCTCGGCGTCAAGAAGACGAGCGACTTCAAGCTGCAGAGCAAGATGATTGAGTTGAGCAAGGCCGTCCTCCGTGAGACGCTGACGGCTTGCAAAAGCCTCGACATCGACCTCGTCCAGCTGCAGGCCACTGAGCTCAACAATTTGGTTCGCCTTATGGGCGAGCAAAAGAACTACGAGGACCTTGAGGTATGTTCTCCTTGTCATATTGCAGTCTCAATACTAACAAATCATAGTGGCTCCTCACCCAGCTCTGGAACTCTCGCCAGCTCCAGGCCTCGTGGTCCGCGACAACGGTCATTTCCGTCGGCCGCCGTCTCGTGGAGGTTCTGTACGTGCGCAACAAACAGGACGCTGCCATCGCGCTGTGCGAGTCCATGTGCTACAACTTGCGCCGCACCTGGGGTCTCCTCGACACGGTCACGATCGAGCTGTGCAACCTACTCTCATCGCTGTACGTCTCGGCCGGCCAGTACGCCGACGCGCTGGCGCTGCACGAAGAGATTCTCCGTGCCGAGCTGGACGACGACTCGGAGGATGCCATCGCCGAGGATGTGGCCGGACAGGTCGCGCTGCAGCAGCTCGAGCTCATCAAGCGCATCTATGCGCGCCAAGGCGGCTGGGGTAACGATGGCGACGGCGACATCTACGGCATCGGCGACCTGGTTTCCCGCACCGTCGACGAGTTTGCCGACGAGCACCCTGGCGTCGCCAACTTTGATGCCCGCGTCGACAAGTGGAGCACGCAGCCTCCGAGTGCCAGCGATTCCTTCGGCACTTTTGTCACTCCCGCTGAGTGGCAGTTTGCCGATGTCCAGCAGAAGAAGCGTCCTGACTACCTCCTCCGCTGGCTCCAACTTAACCGCCAGCAGAGCTTTGGTGACCTTGCCGAGGCCAAGGCCAATGGCATCAACGGTCAAGCTGTCAACGGCCACGCTGCGCTCAACGGCGTCAACGGTGTCAACGGCCACGTCGCTTTCAACGGTCATTGATGTGGCTCGCAGCGTTTGGACGTTGCTACTGCTCGTCCGTCTCTGCATGTACTATAGGGCGTTTGGGACGTTTTTGGTCTTTTTCGGGGTATAGGTGGAATGCGGCATGGACGGACGGACGGACGGGTGAAAATGGTGGGATAGGAAGGATGGTGCATTGCTATGCTTTGTTTCTGTTTCGTTCGTGAGCATTAATAAATGGGTGGCTCTCTGAAACGTTCTCTTGTCTGCTTTTGCCTTGTCTGCTCCGCTTTTCCCGTTCTTTCTGCCATCTTCGAAAGATGATGGCATACCTTGCGACTTGGCAGTCATTAGTTGTCGAGATGGTAGTCGATGTACTCGGTGAAATCAAGAGCTCGTGTGCGTGTAAACCCGACAGCCGCGAAACGACAATGTCGACACCAATGCATGGACAACGAGCCGCGAAACTGAAACATATTTCTTCTTCAGCATGTTTTTCTCGGCACATTCACAGCCTTGCTTCTCCGACAATGCATCAGGCCGGCTCTGTAAGCCGTCCAAGGCAACCACTGTCTCGATTGCGCTGCATTGCGCTACACGACTTGAGCTGACAAGGCGCAGAGGTGCGGCTGGAATATTCTTATAGTAAAGCTTTGAGAACTTCAACTGTGCTTTGAGGAGCATTTGCTATTTTACACAACCACTTTCCACTTTTCAAGTCAAACCAAAATTTGGATGGTGCAACACCTTTGGCGCATCAGGTATCCTTCAATGGGGCTGATCCGAGAAATGGCGTTGAGTCTAGGCGGAGTATGTATACAAGGCGATCTGGCTCCGCCCTGTGTCTACTACAACGCTCTCAGTTCTGTGATGAGGCACTCAACCATCGAAAGCATTACATTCTTGGTTGTAGATTGGTACTCTCCGTCGTTTCTTCTTCAATTCTCTGCCCACCGCATATTTCTATCGCTATCTTACCGGCGCTCGAAAGCACACATTCTGTCCTTGGCCATGCAATAATCGAAAGTCTCTTACAACATAACAGCTTTCAGGGGAGGCGAAAAAATCTCAAAGTGCCCCGGAGCCAACGAGCTTTTGGCGAGGAGAGGAAGACAGGATCGGGGTGAACGTTTGAACTGCTGCTCCCGCGAATTCGCTCTCCACCGTTGCTTTGCGAGCGCGAGCCTTCAACAGGTTACATTCCATGGTCAAATTATGTCCACGGATTATCAAAGCTGGACTGGAACAACTCCACGTCGCAAAGAAAAATGCAAAATTTGCCCAATCTTACTAGATTGTTTCGAACGTTGCATTCCCGGATTCTCTGAAAAAGCTTCCCAATGTACCTGCGCGAATAACTCTAAACCAAAACCCGGTCTTCGAAGTAAGACTTTTCCTGAAGAATTTTCATTAAGTAGCATTCTTGTAACTGCTCGCGAAAGTTCCCCTCCATTTGAGGCCACAGTTCGAATTTGCACCCTATCTGACGATTCTAGCCTGTGGACAGGGCTGGGATTGGCCCCAGACCTTTCGCAAGGGACTTCCTCAAATCAGAGTATTGTTCACACTAAGACCTGGGTATCTCAATGCCTTGAGCACCATGCGCTATGCAATTTCGGACGCGAGACGGCCTGTTACCAAAGCGCTTGATCGACGTCCTGTGCGGAGAAGGAGAAGGACCAGTCAAGTTAGTCGAGAACGCCAGCCAAAAACGAAAAATACTTGTGCCTCAGTCACTGTTGGGGCGATCTTATTGATACACATTGGAAAGAAAGAAGAGTCCTGGAGAAGCCAGCGAGGTAATCATTTCTTGGTTGTACGTCGCAAGTCGAGGAGTCTGTTTTCGAAAGAGTGGGTGTTTTGACATTGAGACAGCCACGGAGCCTTCAGCCGCGAAGGTCTATATCAGAGAAAAAGATCGAAAGCATCAAAATAGTCTGAGAGGATTTGGACAGCGATAGACTTAGACTTATGGCTCATGCTTCAAGAAGACTTGATTTGCCTTTCAAGAATGTCCGACAATCGCCTTGGGCACGTACGGCTCCTCCAGCCAGCGCATCTCCTCGTCCGTCAGCTCTTTTCCAGTGACCGCAACCGCTTCCTCGATGCGTTCCAAGCTGCTGAAGCCAACGATCGGAATCGTGCCCTTTTGAATCACCCACGCGAGAGCCACCTGCGACATTTTCCAGCCCTTGCGCTCTGCCAGCTGCTGCACGCGTGTCACAATCTCTGGGTCGGCACCGGTCATGTCCTTCCATAAGCCACTACGGACGGACTCGCGAGCGCGCACCGTGTTCCCTTGATCGATGGGGCGCGCCAGATGCCCACGGTACAATGGGGCCCAGGGAATGAGACCGACGCCCGTTTCGGCACAAAACTTGTTCATTTCGCGCTCCTCTTCTCTGGAAGATATTAGCGCCAGACGAGAAGTGGGAGACGAGACGTACCGATAACACAAGCTGTAGTGATTTTGCATACTGACAAACTTGGTCCAGCCCCGCTTTTCGGCGCAAAATTGCATCTGCGCGAATTGATACATCCACATGGAGCTGGCCCCAATGTAGCGCACCTTGCCGCTCTTGACCAAGTCGTGCAGCGCCTCCATCGTCTCCTCAATCGGCACCGTGGGATCGAAGCGATGTATCTGCAACAGGTCCAGATAGTCGGTCTGCAGGCGACTCAAACTGGCATCAACAGCGTTGAAGATCGCAGTCCTGCTCAACCCACCCTGATTCACGTAGTCGCGGGTGGTTTTCATATGCGGATAACGTATGTGATTGACGTCTGGCGACTCGCCCACGTATCCGCAGCATTTGCTCAGCAGGACGACCTTGTGACGGGGAATCTTGAGGGCCTTGAGCGCGCGGCCGATCAGTGCTTCGCTCTCACCATTGGAGTAGACGTTGGCCGTGTCCCATGTGTTGAGTCCGCGGTCGTACGCGCCGCCAAGAAGACGATACACTGCGTCTTCCGAGTCGACGACCCACGGCTGCCACGCCTTGTGGCCAATGGACATGGCACCGAGGATGGGGACAGAGACGCGCAGTCCGCTGCGACCGAGTTGCTTGTATGCGACTTTGGTCGAGGCAATGCTCGTGGCCAGCGCTGGCGGAATCGAATTGTTGTTATGGTTGTTGGAGGTCATGGTAAGCGGCTGGCGCGTTGTCGCGGATGAGACGCCGTGGACGTGCGACATGTGAAGATAGCGCAGCATTGAATTTTTCATCGAAATTTATACCACGCCGTCAACGCGACCGTCTCTTCTCGGAGGGGCATGAGGTGTTACAAGGCGGGGTTAATCGGAGATAGAATTCTCTCGCCCCGGAAACTCGTGAAACGTGTTGCATCTCAAGCACGATTGTGTTAAGCTCTCCTCTTGTGCCGTCGGATCCGCTGCCGTTGGGCGCTGCGTGCGGATGCTTGACACTGACCATCTCAGATTCGGCAGCTCGAAGAAACGATGGAGTGAGGAGTTTGCGCTCGTTGAAAGCGACGCTCAATCGCCATCGTCCAGGTGACCATCACATGCCTTTGCATTGGCCGGTGGGTTGATGTTGCCCAAGACATCGCTTCTTGGTCGTGCAGGGTTTGGAATAGGCTCGGGAGCTGCAAGGATCCATCGAGGCTGGCCAGGTCCTTCGGAGGTCACGGGTGGCTCATCCACAGGGCGAGACAGTTTTTGCACAAGCCCCTTCTCCTCAGATGCGCAGTGAGGTCAAGATCCTGACATGGCCGAAGATTGAGAGGTGAGTTAAAGTCGTCAAAACAATCTTCCGCTCCGAGGTCAGATCCAGGCACGTGAGGCGATGCGGCCCGTGCATCACGTCGACCGCAAGTCGCCAGCCATCCAAACTCAACACCATTCATCGCCAGCATGAGTCTCTTTCACTGGAATTGATTTACATCCATTGACGATTTCCCAAGATGACCCGCCGAACGCGCCTAGCATCCGTCTCTTGACTCCCGATTGATACCACGCACACCATGACAATCGAGTCCTCATTCTGCAGTCAACATGTCCAAGTCGGCGAACCTGGCCTCTCCCAAGGTTCAAAAAGTCTGCACGTTGTGGACACATGAAACGCAGTTCTCGCGCGAAGACGTCGTGATAAACCTTGACCGATTTCCCGAGTTGTCCGTCACCCCCGGAACTTTGGTCAAGATTGTGGCCCTGAGCCAAAACACAGCCGTTCGCGATTTTCAAGAGGTTCCGCGTTCTTCCTCGCAGGATGGAGGTCGCAGGATCAAGTTGGAAACTACGCGTCATGCCTCTTCCACTGGTCTTGGCTCGCAAAAGAATCGCCATGGAACGTTTATGGTGACGCTCGACGAAAATGGCCACCGAGTGCAGGGCGGCCGAGAAATCGACGCGCAAAAGACGTATGTCTTCATCGCCAAGACCATGAGCCAGGACCTCAAGGCCAAGTATCCGAATCTGCAAGTCTCGATTTCAGACCACATTGCGCGCAACTTTGGATTCCGCAATCGCATGCAGGTCGTCTTGTCCGTGGCCGAAGATGACTTGTACTCAGCGTCGCACATTGAAATCAGCTTTCGTGACGAGTACCTCTCGCGGGCCGACATGTGGAGGTTCGCCATTTCTGAGTTGAGCGGCAAGACTGTGTACAAGGGCCAAAAGTTGCTCTTCATGGGCACCATCAAAGGTACCGTCAAGAATGTTTTTGTAAATGGAAAAACTACCCATTCAGCCTACTTTTCGACGACCACCAAGCCAATTTTCCGCAGCGAGTCGGCCAGGTTCGTCCTCTTCATCCAAATGTCCAAGGAAATGTGGAACTTTGATACCGAGGGCTCTGGAGAGATCATGTTCAACAAGGTTATCAACGGCTTCCTCCCAGATTTGTTCAAGCGCTGGAAACGGCTCGACGTGAAGCACCTCGTCTCCATCATCCTCTTTACTCGCATGCAGTATGACAGAGGCTTCCTTCCAGACAACGGCGAAGCAAACGGCCTGCCGTTTGACCCCGAAGCCCGAGACGGCAGGGCAACGCGTGACTTTTATCGCGTAGTGGTCAGCGAAATGGCCAGCGGCGACTGGGTCCACATTCTCTATCAGCTCAAGAAGGAATGTCGGGCTTTCCTGAGAGATGTTTCCATCATGCCCTTTTTCGAGTCGACAAGGACGGGTGACGATGAAGAAGTCCACCCAGAGACAATTATTGCTGGCACCCCTCGCACCGCCGACAAAGGGAACGTTTTGGAAGCCATCAACCTTGCCGTCAGACAATATTCCAAGGACCACATTGACCGCGACCTCGTCCGAACTGGCATCTCCGTCATCGTCATCACTCCCGGGACCGGTCTATTCGAAGTCGACTACAACATGCTCAAGCTCACGACGGACATTTTGATGGGTAGCGGCATCGGAATCGATCTCGTTTGTCTGCAGCCCATGCCGCTGCACTCCGTCCCGCTTTTCAAATACCGAAATCCTCGCTTGGCAACAACAACGCAGAAGCATTTCGCTAGAGATGAAGCTGTTGAAGAGGACGACACGCCGCGCCAGACGTTTCCAAACTTTGGGCCACACAGATCTAGTAGACAGCGCGGCCCCGGATCTCTATCTGCCTCTCCTGGAAAATATCAAGCATTTCTCGCCCAGTCCATGGCCGAGCCTGAGCCTGGAAAGTGGAGCTATGCCATGCCTCATTGGCTCGACATTTCCTTTTGGACAGGCTCGTCGAAGGAGCTCAACGCGTCGCCGGCCGCCGAGAAAAAAGCCAAGTCGCAAAAGAGGTCAAAAGGCTTCTCGCTGCGTTGTCGCATGTACGAGCTCCAAATGGTGGGAGTCATGGAAAACGAGCTCAGCAACATTTCCGTTCCCTACTTGCAAGAGAATCCGCTCTATCCTTGGTCACTGTTGGCGCCTTTGGACGAAGGTGCAGATCAAAAGAAGACTCCCTCGTTGCCCGCATCATCCTCACCGTCAGACACTCGACTGGGTATTTACCGCTCGAAACCACTGGACTTGGATGCCCAAAATGCCATGCAGCGCGCCTGGATGGACATTTATGACGACCACATCTTTCGACCGCTGGTCAGTCGACAGCAAGCTGAGGACGAGGCTCGAAAAGTCAGACAGCAAAAGGAATTGGAAGCAAGGCAGGTTTTGCGAAGCAACCGTTTCCGGAGCATTCCGAGCGAGTCGCTACTGTCAGCTTCGTTTACGAGCGAGACTGGCTCAATGATGGAATCGGCACGTCCTCCTCGCTCGCCTGGTTTCTCGCGCGGTAAAGACCCTGGGTACGACACTTTGAGAAGTTCTCGGCACATGCGCCACAGGCCGAGCATCAGTTCACACACGTTGGAGGAGTCGCCTCCTTTGGAGGAGCTGCCCCAATCACCTCCGAAGAAGCCAGTCCTGAATAAAAACATGACGGTGCACCCTCTGCTCCCAGTCTCATCCAAGGGAAGCAAGAAATCAGACTCGACAGAAGCACCAGACGAGCCTGAGACAAAAACAGAATCATCGCGACCTCCCACCCCCGAGCGCGGAAGGACCAAGGAGATTCTCGGCGTTCGAAGCGGGGCAGAGTCCAGTAGTTCAAGCTCGAATCCTCGCATCTCGAGATGGTTCCCGCGAAACATGAGCTTCTCTGCGTTTGGATTCGGACCTTCGAAAGCTGCACCGAGCACTGGAATCAACACGAACAAAAACGTCACCGGGTCAATCAGCAAGGTAACTCCAACAACTTCGCTTGCTCGAAAACCCTCGCAATTTAGTGTGCTATCTGCTGCCCTCGGAAACAGCTTTCACGAAAACAAGCTGGCCTCGGAGCCGATTGAAATCCAAAACGCAAGCAAAAAATCTTCCAACAGCAACTCTGCCGAATCAAGTCTGCAGATTGGATCAGGCACCCCCAAAGGCAGGCAATCTCTTTCAACGTCGCACAGCCAGGCCGACTTGAAAGATCCGGGGTCGCTATTTCTGCTGGCTGGTTCCAAGGGCTTGCTCGATCAAGTGGGACCCAAAATCAATCTTTCCTCAAGTGGCGGAAGAGATGAGATCCCTCGGACTCTGTCACCGACCAATGCGTTGGCGCCGTGGATGATTCTTGTGAATCCTTGCAATCCGAAAAAGAATAATCTCAACGTCGCAAGCCAGTTTCGAAGATGGCACCACGTATTTCCCCAGCCACTCAAGGCAGACTCGATGAAATGGAAGTCTTTGTGCTCTCCTGCGGCTGTCCCGTTGACCAATGACTTTTTCCCGACCGCTGAGCAACTGGCCACGGAGTATAACGAGAGCCCTTATCGACTTATCCAAAATGACGAGGACGAACCGAATGCTCCACCAAAGAGCCGGGAAAATCTGCTGAGGGAACTCATTGGTTTCCGTCTCTGCCACGGCTTCCAAATCATCATCGGCTCTGCGGTCGCCGAGTTTGCTGGAAAGTCTGAGCAAGAAATCTCCAACATTTTTGCAAAAGACTACATGCTCGAGGCAGGCTCTTCGGTCTTCATGTCCATTGGTGGAACCGTTCATCAACTCATGTGCATCAGTTCGGGAGAGGTGGAGGTTAAGAGGTTCATGCGCAAGCCGACTGTGGCGCTGTCCACCGAAAGCGGCAGCCCACCGTTCGTCTACAAGCCACTCATTCGTACCGCACTGGACGAAACGTACAACATTCAGGAAGTACCACTGAAACCACCAGGCGACGAATACAACTGGAACTTTATCGACAGCTACCTTGCTGGTTACGGACAAGAGTTTACCGAAGCTTTGCACTTTTGGCGCGCACGCTTCGTTTTGCTTCCCATCGAAGTCCCGACCAAGCCACGGGTCCAAGGCCAATTGTCAACCGTCACCGAGGATTCTGATGAGGAAATTCGCCTGGAGGGGATACGGAAGCTGACACAAATCTGGCAAAAGTTACGTTACGTGTCGCCCGAAGAACGTCAAGTGAACCATGCCGATTCCACCAAAAAGGACTCAAATCCTCTGGCAATCAACTTCCAAACGAGAGATCCGTCAGCTGTCGTCGCTGGAGGGCTCGACGGCATCCTGATGGATGAAGGAAATATGGACACCTTTTCCAGCAACCTTTTTGCCGGGACAGAGTCGTACACTAGCTCCAACTACGACCTCTCGAAGCTGGCGGCGGAGCTGCAGAGCGACAAAGGCATTCCAATGGCGGATCGGCGATGGCACTTCAAGCTCCATCTGTCTTGCTTTGTCGGGTTTGATTTGACCACTTGGATACTCCAAAACTTTCGCGACATTGAGACTCGCGAGGATGCAGTTTTGCTCGGCAATCAGCTCATGGCAAAAGGTCTCTTCCGCCACGTCACGGGCAAGCATCCCTTCCGTGACGGCAACTTTTTCTACCACCTCACTTCGGAATATCGCGCGCCGCGATATGAGAAAGAAGGACAAAAAGGCTGGTTGGGCTTATCCATGGGCGGCGGTGGACGTCGCACGGAAAAGTCTTCGGTGCCGTCTACCCCAAGCACTGACGCACCCCGACCAGTGTCAATTGCGTCAAGTTTCGCTGGCAAAGGAAGTCGACCACCGACAGCCACCTCATCGAACTCTAACTCGAACTCCAACTCGGCATCAGAGCGCGAGAGCCAGGCAAGCAGCGCCTCCTGCTCCGCCTCTGGGGATGGTGACGGGGACAAAACGCCCACTCGACTGGGTTCGCCGCGCAAGAGCGTGTGCCTTTCCAACACCATGCGGATCGATGTGGATATTCGAAAGCGTTCGTTTCGGCCAGAAATCGCGACATTGCATTACGATCGACTCCACAATCCCGACAATTGCTACCACATCCGTATCGACTGGATGAATGTGACTTCAAAGCTGATTGACGATGCCATTACCACCTGGGGCACTGCTGTTGAAAAGTACGGACTGCGTCTTGTTGAAGTGCCCATTGCAGAGGCAACCAGCGTCGCAGAGTCGCACCCTTTTCGAAAACCATACGTGGTCAAGCTGGCAATGCCACCGCCAAAAAATCCACCACAACCGCAATACTTTGACGCCACGTCTTTTGGTCCTCATCCCAACAAGTCCGGCTCTCTGACAACAGATAAACATGTCTACCACAAAGGTATCCTTCGAAAGTTTGGCTTCGTGCTCGACATGGAAGCAGCTTCATGCTTTCCCACCGACGTCGATGTGACATATAGCTGGGGCAGGCCGTCGTACAAGTACACTCAGTTTGTTCACAAGAGCGGCGTCGTCATTGCGCAGATTACAGACGAGGGTACATTTCTGCTCTTGGCAAATCGCCTCTGCAACTCCCGCGGAGCCTTTGGCGTCGGCCTTGCACGAAACACGCCGAAGCACCCACTTCAAGATGCTGCACCTCCACCGCCGCCTCCAATATTTGGTCTCAAGGACCAAGTCACTAATTTCCGCTCTCCGTTTGCATCTCCCGCAATGCGGCCAGTGTCTGATGCAGGTCTTCCTCCGCTACCACCGCTCCCTTTGCTGCCAAACACTCCTGGCATTTCGGGACCAGGCCCAGGCCCGAGCATACCCAACAGGCGCGAGACGCTTCGCACTGCCGAGGCGATCAAAGACGAGATGGAACTATTAACCTCCAACGAAGATGCACTGCGTCGTTTTTACACCGAGTTCGCCGCCGAAATATCGAAGCAGCAAGGAGCGGGGAAGCACAGTCCACGCATGAGTCCATGGATGGGTAGTATCTTTGCCGCGGGCAGCGGGCGCGACAGGTTTAGCCCGCGACCCAGCCCCAGCTTCATGGCGAGGGAAAGAGAAAGCCCGTGGGTTGGCTCGGTGCTGCCGCCGCCTATTAGCGAAGAACGAATTCCCAGCTTGAGGCTACCACCGGGAGTTGCGGCCAAGACTGGCACAACTGTGGATAGAGATGTTAAAGACCGGGAGCGACCGAGAGACGGCAGTCCAGCGTCGGGCACATCAGTAACGACTGGATTTGCAACGGCTCCAGTGACGCCTGCCACGACTTTGCCTCTAGGGGGCATCACGGGCGCCGGGGGCGGCTACATGGGTCAACCGACGACAGCAGGCACAATTCAACAACATTCGCCCTTTTCGAGTGCGAGTGGGAGTAACAGTCCATTCGCCGGGTCTGGTGCAGGCCACAGCGGCCTCTACGCAGCGGGCGGACAGAGCGCAAGCCATAGCCCGCTCGTCGGCAGTATCAACACGGCTGGTAGCACCGGCATGGCTAGAGTTGGAAGCGGTACTAGCTTAAGTGCGAGTTTCACCGGGAGCATTAGTAGAGGTATCGCGGGAGTTACTACGTCGTCTCATTCTCGTACTCTAACGAGGAGCTCCGACGGTAAGTAGAGTAGTAGTAGAGTAGGCGGTAGAGGTAAAGAGATAGGGAAGTAAATATCTAAGTAGTACTATATAGCTACTAGTTATTTCTTATAAAGTAGATAAAGGCTATATAAGAGAGTATAAGGTAGTAGAGCTAATACTACTATACTAACTAATCTAAAAAGATATAGTAACTAAGATAGGTAACTTTCTTATCTAGTTAGTCTATATATTTAAGTAGTAGTATAATTATTATACTACTACTATAAAATTTAGTACTATAAAGAGTTAGTTAAATTAAGTAGTATTATAGTACTAAGTAGAGCTAATTATACTAATTACTAATAATTAATAGGTAAGAAGTAAGAGTAGTTATTATAAGACCTACTAGTAACTAACTATAGCTAGTATATATATAAGCCTAAAAACTCCTAATACTAAATACTATAGATTAGCTATAATAGTAGTATAGACTACTTATATATAATACTACCCCTCTCTCCTAGTAAATAATATTTTTATTATTTAGTTAGTTATCTAGCTAAGTAGTAGCTAAAATTCTAGGGAGTATTTATAATACCTTATAATAATATTATATATACTATTAAACTTACTATTATCTATATTATAAAATACTATTATAGTATTATATATAAGTAGGCTATAGTATAAGGTAGTAGGGCTAATACTACTATACTAACTAACCTAAAAAGGTATAGTAAGTAAGATAGTAGCTATCTTACTTAGTTAGTCTATATATTAGGGTAGTAGTATAATATATAGTTATAGTTAATTTATAGTATTTAGTATTAGGAGTTTCTAGGCTTATATATATACTAGCTATAGTTAGTTAGATTAAGAAGTAATAGTAAGTTACTAGTAGGCCTTATTATATATAAGTAGGCTATACTACTATTATAGCTAATTTATAGTATTTAGTATTAGGAGTTTTAAGCTTATATATATACTAGCTAGTCTTATAATAACTACTCTTACTTCTTACCTATTAATTAGTATAATTAGCTCTAATTAGTACTATAATACTATTAATAGGTCTCTTATTACTTATATAAGGGTATAATTTATTATCTATCCCTTATTAATAAGTTCTCTTACTTTATTTACGCTCTATTAGGTATTAGGATAAAATACTATATTTTTAGATATACTAGAACTACTAGGTATTATTAGTTTTATAATCTAGGCCTTAAGTAAGGCCTAAGAGTAAGATTAGTAGTCTAAGAGACTTCTATTATAGTAAGAGATAATTATCTTACTATATAACGTAGTTATAGACCTATATAATAGCTAAGAGTAGCTAAACTACTATTAGTAACCTAGGTTTACTAGCTACCTAATAGATAATATTATTAGCTAGTTAGCTATTAAGTACTATAGCTAGCCTATTATCTAGTTAAACTATTATCTCTATTAATAATAATAACCTACCTACTAGCCCTAAGCTAATAACTTATAAGGTATAATAATAGTTATTATAGCTTATATACGTTCTATTTAGCTATAGTAAGGTACTAGACTAGAAGCCCTATTACTAATTAACTAATCCTAATAGGTATTAGAAGATTAAGACGTAGGTATATAAGTAGTTATTTAAAGGTTATACTAGGATTATTTCTATATTATTTAAACTAGGGCGTTATTTAGTAGGCGGCTTTACTACTAAGTTTAGTCTAGATAGTAAATAACTAAATCTTTAGTATATAGTTAGTATAGTCTAGGCTTATCTTATTATAAACTATATCTATCTATATATCTAGTCTATCTCTATATTATGATAGCTATTAGATACTAGTAACGCGAGTATATATTAGATACTAGTAACGCGAGTATATTATAACTACGCTCTTACGCGATTACTTAATAAGCCGAAGCTAATTATAACTAAGCTACGTAAACTAGCTAAGCCGTATAAGCTAGTAGTACTAATAGATAATAAATACTACTAAGGATATATAGCCTACTTAACGGCTAATAAAACTTTACGTAGTAATAAGAAGATTAATTTCTTATCTATTTTAATAACGTAACTAAAGTAGTAATTTACGTAGTAAAGAGAGAGTTTAGTTCTTATTTTACTTCTTATATAAATATATATAGAAGATAGAAGAGTATATAGTATCTTCTATATTTATAATAATTAAGAAGACTTTACTTAACTTTATCTTTTAACTACTTAACTTTAATTAAGTTCTTTTTAATTTTATATATGTCTAACTAAGTAGATAGCTTTAAGGTAAAAGCCTATATACTAGCCGCTTAACGATTTATAATACTCTATTACTCTTATAAATAGATATCTCTAGTAAGATCTTAGTTAGTTTACCTACTTAGTACTTATACTCCTTCTTATTAGCCTAATAGGCTATCTACTACTATAGTAACTAGATAATATTAGAGTTTAGTAGATAAGTAGTTAGTTAGTAGTATAGCTACTAATTCTACTATTATATATAGAGTACTTCCTACTACTATTAGTATACTATAATACTATAACTAAGGTAGGGCCTAGAGAACTCTAACTAGGACCTAAAGGGGGCTATACTAGGACCTAAAGAGGGCTATATATATTAGTAAGGATATATAAATACTCTAAGAGACGAAACCTTATAAACTAAGGTTTTATCTAGTATCTATACTAAATATATTATTATTATTTACTCTTAATTTAACTCCCTATAGTACTAAATCTTATATTTAAAACCTTTAACTACCGTAGCTAGTTAAATTAAAAATAGCTTCTATAACTTATTTAGGAAGTATTAACCTAGAGGCTAGCTCTCTAGCTATAAACTAGCTAGTTAGAGGCTAAGAGGCTACTAACTAGAGGATAGTTCTCCCCCTAGTTAATAAAGATACTTATATTAAAATATAGTCCCTAAATAATAGTAAGAGCTAGCTCTTAGCTACTCTAATACTAAATCTATACGTTACGACTATTAGTAATAAAATTACGGCGCTCTTAGTAACGCTTAATTCCGTAAATATAGAGGAGCTTACTAACGTATACTAATAGGTTTAGGGGCTTTAGAAGATTAAATAAAGTCTCTTAGGGCTACCTATTACGACCCTAGTTAGGCCTAACTTATAACCTAATTTATAAGCTTCCTAGTATAACTCTCTTAGCTTTCTTATTAAGGCCTCTACGCCTAAGCTTATAAGCTTAGAGGTAAAGAATATAGACTCCTAGTTTTAGGCCCTAAATAACGTATTTAAGATATATAGTACCTCTAAAGACTTAGGGCGTTAGTTATAATAGGCTATCTAGGGGTTAGATATTAGTAAGGTAAACCTATATAATAAGGTATTTAACGCCCTTAACTTAAAAATAAACCCCCTAGTCTACTTTAAAGACTTCTATATATTTATTATAGACTAGATCTAGGATCCTAATATATAGAGGTTTAAGATATATACGAAGTTCTTTAATACGACCTAAATAAAGGGGTAAGAGTTTAAAAGCCTATAGTCTATACTAGAGGCTAAGGAGTAATATCTTAAGTTTAAGATTATTAATAAGAAGTACTATATTATATACTAGTTCTTATAGGTATACCTAATCTTATATACTAAGCTTACTAAGATAAGTACTAAGAGTTATATAAAGACTAAGCGCGATATATTTACTAAAGTTAAGAAGGTAGAGGAGCTCCTAGGGTAGATATCCCTAAAGAGTAACCCTAAAGGGGTACCTAAAAGGAGCTAGTTTAAACCTAGCTTAGTACCCCCCTAGAGGCTAAGGCCTAAGAAGAAATACTAGAACTCTCTATCTAGGAGCGTAGCTAATAAAGTAACCTAATAGAAGAGTAGACTAAAGAACTATTAGACTAGTAATTAGTACTAAAAGAGTAGTACTTTCTAGTAAAGGAGAGACTAACTACTACTAACTAATAAAAAGTTAGAAAGAGGCGCGCCCTAGTTATATACCTAAGAGTATCTTAGTAACTAGAATAGGAGAATTAATAAAGAGACTATTAAGTAATATATAACTTATTAGTAGTTCGTATTATATATAATATAGCTACTAGAACGTACTTCCTAATAGCCCTAATTAATAATAGTACTACTCTAAACCTAGTTTAGAGGTTAGTAGCTTAGAATAAGGGCCTAGTTCCTACCTAAGAGCTATCTAGTTACTACCTAAACGCTATCTTAGCTAATAGATCTCCTCTTACCTTAGGACTAGCCTATTAGCTTACTATAACTACGTAAGATAATTAAGGTTAGAGCTAAGCTATAGGCCTCTAACTATTCTAGGAGAGCTAAGATATAGTATTTAAACTTATTCTTAGTCTAGAATAGATTTCTAAGGCTAAATACTATTTTAAGTACTTCTAGAGATATAGACCGTCTTTCTTCTAGACTAATCTAGACTATAAATCTATAATTAAATAAGTATTATTAGAGGAATTAAGAAAGGAGGTTAGCTCTAAGGGATATATCTATAGTACTTAGACCTATAGGTCTATAGTATAATAACCTTAGTAGGTTAGCTATCTAGGTCCTAGTAGAACCCTATAGGGTATATAATTACTAGTAACTACTAGTTACTCTAATAAGGATAGTTACGCTCTATATCTAGTAGTCTATATAGGTACTAGTAGGAGCCTAATCTAGAGCCTCCTAGAGTAATACGCTAAATTTAATAATATCTTTAACGGTAATCTTACTAGTATATTAGCCTAGAACTTAGTATATAACTACGTAATTAATCTTAAGGATAGTAGAATACTACTATAGTTACCTATATATAACCTATCTAAGAGAGAATTAAGTATCCTTAGAGAG
Source organism: Phyllosticta citriasiana (assembly GCF_038021145.1). Lineage (NCBI taxonomy): Eukaryota > Fungi > Ascomycota > Dothideomycetes > Botryosphaeriales > Phyllostictaceae > Phyllosticta > Phyllosticta citriasiana. The sequence continues at coordinate 167,471 of NW_027117303.1, forward strand.
TACCTAGAAAAGGCGCTATATCTTAGATAGATTAGACTAAGTAAGTAACCTATAGGAGTTCTAATCCTCTTTATACCTAAGGCTAATAGAACCCTACGTCTTTACGTAGACTACTAGGGACTTAATAAGCTTACTATTAAGAACTACTACCCCTTATCCCTAATTAGGGAGCTAATAGACTATATATTAGGGGCTACTATATATATAAAGTTAGACCTTCATAACGCCTACTATAGACTCTAGATTAAGGTAGAAGATAAGTAGAAGACGGCCTTTAAGACGTAGTATAACTACTATAAGTATCTAGTTATACCTTTTAGGCTAGCTAATACTCCTATATCTTTCTAAGTATATATCTACTAAGCTATAGCTAGGCTTCTAGATTCTATCTATATTATCTACCTAGATAATATTCTTATATACTCTCTAAATAAGGTAGACTATATATAGTACGTAAAGTAAATCTTATAATATCTATAGGAATAGAAACTATATACTAAAATCTTAAAGTACGTATTCTATATAAAACGCGTTAAGTTTCTAGAGTTCGTAATTACTCCTAATAGCGTCTAAATAGACGCTAAGAGGGTCTAGACTATTAAAGAATAGTTAGAACTATAAAGCTATAAGGATATCTAAGTATTTCTAGACTTTACTAACTTCTATTACTAGTTTATCTAGAACTACTCTATACTAACCTAACCCCTATATAAACTCCTATAGGAGGCTAGTTAGGCCCTAGCTAGCGCCTTATTAGATACTATAGAAGTAAAGAAGAAAAAGACTAGAAAGGGGCCTATAAGGTAGTACTAATCCTAGTACTAGCTAGAGGCCGCCTAGATAGCCTTTAAATAGCTATAAGTAGCCTTCCTAGAAGGCCTCCTACTATAGTACTATAATCTAAAGTACCTACTAACCCTAATTATAGACGTATCTAACTATATATATATAGAAATACTCCTATAGCTAGCTATTAGTAGTAATAGGGCTACCTATTAGTACCTAATTACCTACTACTTACGTAAATTTATTACTATAGAGGTATAGTATAATACCTATAATAAAGAATTACTTATAATTATAGAGTACTTTAAGATATAGTAGTACTACCTAGTATATATACCTATCCTAACGTAAGTCCTTATAGATTATAATAATCTCTACTATTCTATAGATACTAAACGCCTAACTATAAGGTAGGCTAGGTATATAGAGTTATTAGTAGAATTTAACTTTAAGATTAGCTATAAACCTAGCTTAAGTAACCCTACTAATAGTTTATCCTACTACCCTAACTATATAAAGGGCTTTAAAGAAGTAGATAAATAGCTAGTATTAGATATACTATTACCTACTCTATAATAGAAGCTCTAAGTAAAAGACCTTAAGGAGTTACTAGGTACTACTATACCCCTAGTTACTAGCTAGATAGACGCGTTATAGTATCTACTTAGAGTAGAGGCTCTAGTAAAGCTACCCTTAAAATAAGTCTAATAACGCGAGTAATACCCTCTTATAGCGTCCTTACTTACTAGCGTCGGCTTAGTACTAAGCCTAACGCCTTACTAAGAAGTAGTAGTAGCTACTCTTAGTAAAATAGTATATACTAACCCCTCTAAGTTCCTTCTCTAGCTACTTCTAGATAGCTAGAGAAAGGACCCTCTATCTTAGAAGGTCTATATAGATCGCGTAATAGAGGTAGATAGTACTAGAGAGGGGTATTCTATAGACCCCTAAGGTCTTATCTACTAGAATAGTAAAGTATAGGTACCTAATAGTACTATACTATACGGTAAGATCTTTATATAGAACTATAATAACCTAGTAGGTAGATACTTTAGTATTAAATATATAATAGAGGTTATTAGCTATAAATACTAGTAGCTAATACTAGCTAAAGACGTAACTATATATATAGAAGACTATAATACCTACTAGTAAAATAAGCCGTAGTAGTATAAGCTATATAGGCTCCTTAAACTAGTCTAAAGACCTATAATACCCTAGTAATATTTTATAATAGATTTTATTATAGACCTTCTAGCCTTCTAGGACCTATTAGGACGCGAATATAATACTATTCTAGTCCTAGTAGATAGGTTTATAAAATACGCGTAGTACTTTCCTATATAAATAACTATAAGTATAGATAGCTTAGGTACTCTTATCTAGTATAAGGTTATTATAGTAACTAGGTACCTAATTAATATCGTCTTAGACTAGAGTAGTCTCTTTATAAGTAACTACTAGAGTATATTCTACTACTACTTAGGAATTACCTAAAAGTTAAGTATAGCGTTCTACCTATAGACTAATAGGTAAACTAAGCGCTAAAACTAGGAGCTAGAGGCGTACTTATATATATATATTAACTATAAATAATTAGACTAGGCCTTACGCCTATAGAAGGTAGCCTTTACCTATAATAGTAAAGTCTACTTAATAACTAAGTTTACTCTAATATACCTAGCCTATAGCTAGGTATCTAATCTTCCTAATAGTATACTAGATACTATACCCTAGATAGAGGGGGGAACTAATAGGGCTACTATAGGGTATCTAATTAATAATAAAGGAGTTACTATAGACTCTAATATTATAGTACTAATAGACTTTAAGTAAGCTTAGTAGGTAGAGAGCTACCTCTACTAGCTAACTAAAATACGTAAGAAGGCTAAGGAGTATATAGAGTACGCCTAAGTACTCTAGGCTAAGTACGCTAACCGTTACTAATTAGATAAATAATTTAATATAGGAGAAAGAGTACTTCTTTTATTAAAGAATATCCGTACTAAATAACTAATAAAGAAGTTAGATACCTACTATCTAGGCCCTTTCCCTATTATCTAACGATATAGTAGGCTAATATATAAATTAGACCTCCTACTAAGTATAGTAAGGATCTACCTAATATTCTATATCTCCCTACTAGAACCCTATTAGAGTCTAGTAGACGCTAAACCCTATCCTATTAAGATTAATAATAGGGGTAATAAGTACTAGGAAGTAGAAACTATTATTAACTATAAACTTACCCCTAGAGAGGTATAGTACTACGTTAAGTAGGTAGACTATAGGAACGAATTTAATAAATAGATATATAAGGACGGCCTAGATAACTACTAAGAAATAATAGATATATATAAGTCTACCTATAACGTTTTAAAAAACCCGGCTAAATGTAAGTAGATAGTATCTAAAGGGGTAACTAATAGGCTAGCCCTAGTAGACCCTATAAAGTAAAGATAAGAATGACCCCTAGGGTCCTAGAATAAACCTAAAGAGGTAATAGTAGTAGTAGAAAGCCCCCTTAGAACTCTAATAGACCCTAATAATACTCTATAGAAACTAGAAGATAACTTAGGTAATTAGCTAAGTAATAATATAGATATATTAACTTAAAGAGTAGTATAGAAAGGGTTATAGAAAGTAATAGGTAAGAGTAAGTACTAGATAGGAATAAGTATATCTTAGAAACTATCCTATAGACTTAGCCTAATATAAGTAGACTATTCTACTAACTATACCTATAAAAGACCTTAATTACTATAAGAGTATTAAAAAGGACCTAATAACTCTACTAACTAGACTCTATATAGAAACTAGGAATAATAGGAACGCCTAACTAGTATAAATAGATCCTATAGAAAAGAAAACCTAGTTTAGCTACTATAGTAAAGGGCGTTATAATAGGTAGGCGTAATATATATACGTAATAGCTATAACTACTCTAGCTCCTTATTTATAATAATATTAGTAGGCTTATTAGAGCTAAAGAGACTACTAGTATTCTACTATAGGTTAGCTAATAGAAACCTAAATAGAATTATAAATAGTAATAACTTACCTTCTAATACTCCTATATAGCGCGGCGACTTACCTAATAATAATAACCTAACTCTACTAGTATAACCCCTTTACTCTTATATTAGAGGCCTAAGAATAAGTCTAGACTATTCTAGACTCTTCTAGACCTCTTCTATTACTAAGAACTTATTCCTATAGGTTCTTTTAGATTCTAGCCCTTATTCTAGATTATCTTATTACTAAGGCCTAGAATCTTCTAGTCTAGATTAATTAGAAATCGTCTTCTATTAATAGAAGAACCTATTACTAATTACCTAGAGATAGAACTCTCTAGAATCTATAGGTTCTTCTATATAAATACCCTTAGGTAGCCTACTAGTTAGTCCTTTAAGTAAGTTCTCTTATAGTAAAGAATCTACTATATTCTCTACTATAAACTATCTACTATACGGTATATAATAAAGATATTACTTATCTTTATAGAATACTACTAATATCTTAGCGCTATTACCTATAGCCTTAGTATAGTTCTAAGCTATACGCTCTAGTATGTTTAAATAGCTAAACTATAAAGCTAAGAGACGTATAAATATATCTTACTAGACTAGAGTAGTAGTATTATACGTATTCTTATCTAAAAGCCTATAAGTATAATCTAGCTTAGTCTTAGAATAGGCTACTAGTAGAGGAATAGTAGCTATACTACTAGTAGATATAGGAAGAGAAGATAAATAAGACGCCTAAGTCTAAGACTAGGTCTAGTAATAAGACTCTAACTTATTATATACTATAGCGTAGTAAGTATAGTTAATTAAGTACTTACGCTTCTCTAGCGTAATATTAACCGCGCGGCGAAAATACTCGTTAATCTACTAATAACTAGTTAGTAATAAGCCTAAGTAGTACCTAAATAGTTTATCTATTTATACTAATTAGCTATAGTAGTATAGTATATATACTTACTACTTCTACCTATTAGCCCCTTATAACTAATAAATAATATATAGATCTAGGCCTAAATAATTAAAGAGTCCCTAGAATAGTTAGCTATAGCTATTTAGAAAATTAGCCCTAATAACTTACTATAAGTAAGCCTATAGCTCGCGACTACTAGATAATAACGCGCTAGTATTACTTCTTTAGAGAGCTACTAGGCGCCTTATACTTATAAGGAGAGGTCTATAGCTTTATAATAGAAGCTAAAGGGTCGCCTAGTAGTACTCTAGACTAGTAGTAAATATATTATATATAGGTAGGGCGATCTAATAGTAGCTAAGGCTAGAAATAAACTAAGTAGCTATAAACCTTATTATATATAAGATAGGGGGAGGTATAGTAAAAGTCGTATAAAAGTAATAGTTAAAAAAAGATAGATAGTAGGTAAGATAAGCGACCCTATTTATATACTACTAGCTACTAACTCTATACCTATAAGCTAACGCCTAGGCGCTTATATATAAGCTATAAGGCTAATAATAAAGTAGATAACTCTATAGACTTAAATAAAGAAAATCCTATTACTATATAATAATACTTAAGGTATTATAATAGCTATTAGACGCGGCTATTAGACGCGACGTAATAGCTATTAAACGCTAGTAATATAAGTATATTATAACTACGCCCTTACGCGATTACTTAATAAGCTAAAGATAATTATAACTAAGCCGTATAAACCGGCTAAGCCGTATAAGCTAGTAGTACTAATAGATAATAAATACTACTAAGGATATATAGCCTACTTAATAGCTAATAAAACTTCGCGCGGTAATAAGAAGATTAATTTCTTATCTATTTTAATAATATAACTAAAGTAGTAATTTACGTAGTAAAGAGAGAGTTTAGTTCTTATTTTACTTCCTATATAAATATATATAGAAGATAGAAGAGTATATAGTATCTTCTATATTTATAATAATTAATAAGACTTTACTTAACTTTATCTCTTCTCTACTTAACTTTAATTAAGTTCTTTTAATTTTATATATATCTAACTAAGTAGATAGCCTTTAGGTAAAAGCCTATATATTAGCCGCTTAATAATTTATAATAGATATAGAAGATTATTCTAGGTATTATCCCCGTCCTACTTTTTTATTACCTAAGGGAGGTATTAGAATACCTAAACTAGGTATACTATATATATAGCTTTAGCCTTATATACGACTACCTATTATTTAAGAAGGTAATTTAAGTCGTCTTAGTAAGGCGTATTAGTATTATCTAAAGACTAAAGAGTATTAAGTATATATTAACTATAGAAGTCTTTATAAGGCTATAGTATAGCGTATAAATATTAAGGAGGCGTCCTCTCTATACCTACTTATAAGAAAGTAGAAGACTATTCTATACGTAGATAGTATAGCTAAGAATTAAGCCTACGTAACTAGTACTTAAGAGGAGTCTAGTAGTTAATAATAAATACCCTTATATAAAGGTACTAAATTACCTTATAAATCTAAGGAAGGAAGAGAATAGGTATTCTCCTTCTTATTATAATCTTTTTACTCCCTATTACTAGTTAAGCTTAATATATAAGTATAAGAGAAAGGTCTTTTTTACGCGATATAATTTTAGGTTAAAGAAGCTTTTAGGCATATTCTACTAGAAGAAGCTAATAACTATTAATCTAAGATTACTCCCCTTATAAAGGGATAAATATAGGATATTACTATTTACGTAAAGATATAAATTAAGACTCTTAAATAAGTTATCCTTAACTTAGTAGAAAGAATTATAAGTTATTAAATAATATCGCGTAAAGATACTATTAAGTTAATAAGTTTATAGTATTTAGAAGAGAACGGATCCCGGAAGAAAAAGAAATATATACTAAGAGTACCTAACCTACCTAAATTAATAAATAGCTAAAACCCTATATATAAGTATTAGTAGCTACTTATAAATAATAAAATCCGTAGTAATAAAGACTACTTTAAAAGAGGTACTACTATAGATACTAAGGAAGCTATTATAAGTTATATCCTCTTAAGGATATAGGGTAAGGTAGTATAGTATCTAGTACTATTTTTACGTACTTACGCGAAGATAGATAATCTAGTTCTTAATACTAACTTATATTACTAGCTTAAGTAAGTATTTAAGAATCCGTATTAGTAAAAGGATATAAAGAAGAAGCTAAAGAACCTTCGTTCTAAAATTCCTATAGATCTTTAGAAGTTCTAGTTAGAGTTTATATACCTAGCTTTAGAGGCTAATCTTCTATATGAATAATAGAAAGAGGATTTTTACTCTTTATTAGATCCCCTACTATAAACTTATTTAGTAGGAATTAAATAAGACGACTCTATCTTATTTAAAGAATACCTTTAAAAGGTATACCCTATTATATAAAGTATAATTAAGTATTAAAATAGTAGAAACGTATCTTTATCGTCCTAGGAAGACTATATAAAGAAATAATAATAGAAATAAGTAGGTAAATCTACTCTTTTAATAGGTAGAAGTTTAAGAGAGTAGCCTTTTTTAAGATTATTATAGAGACCTACTCCTTATATAATAACGGAAAATCTAATACGTAAAGAAAAAGTAGAACTCTAAGGTAATATTAGACCCTACTATTAATACGGAAAGTTTAGATACCTTATCTAATAGTACCTAGAAACTAAAGTAAAGATAGTTAATACTATAATAGAAGAAGAAGAAGAAGAGCGCGTAATATTAGAACTATACTCTTCTTTATTAGAAAATAATAAGTCTTAGGGGAAGTCTCCTCTCTAAGATATAAGCTTAGAGCTCTATAAATTACTAATTTATAGGTAAATATTTATAACCTTATTAGAGGATACCTATTTACTATACGAACTATAATTATAGCTAGTAGTCGCGCTATACCTATTCATGCCCTAGTTAATACTAGTATAAATAGATCTAGCTTTATTTATCCTTAACTTCTTCTATAACTTAGGGAATTAGGGATTAAGAAAAGAAAGATTACTAGTAGGAATCTTAAAGTCTCTAGGTTTAACTAACGTATAAATAAGTAACTTAATTTCGTTTATTAATTATAATTCTATTTCTAACATTAGCTAGTTATAATATACGCCTTTATACTAGATATTAGGCGCTATAATATTATTCTAGGCTACTAGTTCCTTATATATTATTATGTTCTTCCGGATTACTATAACTAATAACTTATTTAGTTAGATCCTCTAGACCGAATTTCTTTTTTAAATCTTTTAAAAGTTCTAAAATTATCTATATAAAGTAAAGATCTATAGATAAACTAATTAGTTTCTTTAATATATATCTCTAATAATATTAAAGTTAATAATTAAGAAACCTTTTTTACCTTTCTTATAGAAATTAACCTACCTATAAAAATACTAATAGAAGTAGTAAACCTCTATTCTATTATACTTAACGATATTAACGAAGCTAATAAAGATAAAGCTTTTAATAAATACCTTAATAATTATTTACCCTCTAAGTATAAAAACTACTATAACGTCTTTTTAAAATAAGAATCTAATTAGCTACTACCCTATTATATAGGAGTTAATTATTAAATTTCTCTTACGTATAAGGATTCTCTATACTTACTAATAAGTCCCCTCTATAGGATATCTATAGAATAGCTAGCTATAGTAAAGGAATACGTCTAAGAGAACTTAAAGAAAGGATTTATTACTAAGAGCTATATACCCTACGCCTCTCTAGTATTAGTAGTAAAAAAACCCGGAGGTAGTTAGTAAATTTATATTAACTACTAATAGTTAAACGATTAGATAAAGAAGGACTTATATCCTTTACCTCTTATCTTAGAACTCTTATAGAGAGTAGGTAAGGGAAAGGTCTATATAAAACTAGATATTTAATAAGCTTTCTATTAAATCCGCCTTTAAAAGTAGTCTAAAGAATATACTACCTTCTATATAAGATATAGATTATTTAAATACCGCGTTTTACCTTTTAGGCTAAGTAATAGGCCTACTACTTTTTAACGTTTTATTAACTAAGTTCTATTTAACTATTTAGATGATTTCGTTATTACTTTTATGGTTAATATTCTTATTATTTCTAAAAACCTATATAATTATACTTAACACGTTATTAAAGTTCTATAACGATTATATAGAGAGGGACTATAAGCTAATATAAAAAAGAGTAAGTTCTTAACTACTTATACGAAATTTCTAGGATATATTATCTCTACTAAGGGTATATTAATAGACCTATAAAAAATTAAACCTATTCGTACCTAGTAATTACCTACGACCCTTTAATCTCTTTAGTCTTTCTTAGAATTCTATAACTTTTATTAGAGATTCCTTCCTAACTATAGACGAATTAGCCGGCTACTAGAGAAACTATATTTAAAAGTAAAGTAGTAATAACTTAGACTAGTTAAGGAAGAATCTTTTAGAAACCTTAAGAAACTAATATATAGTAAATTACTACTTATAAACTATAATCTAACTTTAGATACTTATATAGAAATAGACGTAAGTAATAGAGTAGTTATAGGAGTCCTATTATAATATTAAAAAGATTATAAATAGAAACTAGTATCCTTTTATTCTAAGGTAATATTAGACGCTAAACTCTACTATAGAATACCTAATAAAGAACTCCTAGCTATTATATAAGGACTAGAGGAATAGAGATCTATACTTATAGGCCTTTATAAACCTTTTCTTATAATTATAGACTATTAAGTATTAGAATACTTTACTTCTAAGCGCTAATTATCTATATAATAAGTAAGATAGGCTAAGTAACTCGCTAAGTACTAAGTCTAGTTTACCTACTAACTAGGAAAGGAAAACATTATTATAGATATTCTTATAAGAAAGTAAGAGTAACTTAAGACTTAAAAAGAGAAATTAAAGGCTATATAAGAGTAGTATCTTATTCCTACTTTCTAGGTAGTCCTACTTATAATAATAGAGCTAGAAGTTTCTCTACTAATAATTTTCCTTAATAAGCTCCTCTACGTAAATAGAGAAAACCTAGATCTTAAACTATAGAGGGAAATAGCCCATCTTTAACTAGAAAATAAATCGTATTAGAAGTTATAGAATAGATTACTTCTTTACTATAGCGTATTAGTTATTCCTAACTAGGATAACCTTTACGCGAGAATAATTAAAGTAATATATACTACTTACGTTACTACCTATCCTAGAATTAATAAAATATAAAAGCTAGTATAGTAATACTATTACTAGCCTAGCTAGACTTATATAATTAAGAGATATAGCCGAAACTACTATATTTACTACTAGAACTATAAATTTACTAATAAGATACCTAGCCTTCTATATCCTCTACTAATTCCTAACTATCCCTAGTAATACCTAGCTATAGATTTTAAAGAGATACTATAAGACTAAAAGGAATTTAATTATATCCTTATTATTATAGACTAGTTATCCTAAAGAACCTTTAGTTTACCTTATATAAAGAAAATCTATACTAAAGGAGTATCTTAACTTTTTTACGATTATATCTACTAAATTTTTAGAAATCCTAAAAGTATACTATTAGATTAAGGTCCTTAGTTTATTTTAGCCTTTACGCGGGAGCTATATAAGTTAACTAGTATTAAATAATACTTTAATTTAGCCTATTACTCTTAGATAAACGGAATTACTAAGATAGTTAATTAGGTTCTTATATACTAACTACGACCCTTTATTAATTACTATTAAAATAACTAGTCTAACCTTCTACTATTAATAGACCTAGCTTAGGCTACCCTTCTATATAAGGCTATAGATCTTATACTAGCTAAAATAGATCTTAGCTTCTTACTATATATATATTATAACTAGACTACTCGCGCGACGATAATTACTTTACTAGAAGGTAGAGTATAGTCTATAGCTTAGTCTCTCTAAAAAAGAAGATAAGAGGCCTATAAGTACGCCTATAAATTAATTTAATAATCATAAGAAAAGAACTACTAATAAGCTAATAAATACTATTATATACCTAACTTTAATATTAGAGACTTTATTTATATTAAGAAGACTAGCTAGATAATAGACCGGCTAAATCTAAAATTAGACGCTCCTAATATAGGACTATTTAAGGTTACTAGAATAAAAGATTATTTATATAAACTAGATCTTCTAGAAAGTATAAAGGTAATAAACCTTTTCTATACTAATTACCTACGTAAAGTAGCTATAGACCTATTACTATAATAGAGATATATAGAACTAAAACCTAAGATTATTAATAACTAGTAAGAATAGGAAGTTAACTTTATCCGTATAAGTAAGGTTACTTATAGAACTTTAAAGTATTAGGTTTAATAGGTAGGATATAATTAAGATAATAAGTAGTATATAGTAAGTTCTTTTATTAGGGCCCCCTAAAAAGTAGAGGACTTCTATACTACTAATCCTTCTACCTCTAGACTACTAAAGAACCTAGAAAAGTAGAAAAGAGCCTTCCTCTAATAAGAATTATAGGAAGAAACGTAATTAGATAACTAACCTACCTATACTCTAGTAAAGAGAATCCTCTAATACTATAGTAAATAACCCTTACCTATATAAACTAATTTATTCTTATCTATCCTATCCCCTATTTTAATTTTATTCCTTATCTTTTATACCTCTACTTCTCTTCCTCCTCTTTAGTAGGAATTAGAGCTAACTTCTTAAGTTTAGGCCTTATTATACCTTTAATAGAGCCCTAGAGAAAGTTATTAACCTAGTTATCTATTATACGGTAAAGAGTAAGGTACTCTCTAGGCTATATCTTATCCTTATATCTTTTATATTAATTAGGAGGATAAGTACTAGTAAGGTTACTTATAGTATAGTTAAGGTTACTAGTACCCTAGACGTAGTTTATATAATAACCCTATAAGAAACCTAGTAACTTATAGTAACTATAGAAGATATAAGTAGAGAGATTATCCTAGTACTTAGTATAACTAGTAGCTTAATTAATACCTACGTATTAAATTAAGTAAGTATCGCGTAAAGAGCTATAAGATTCTATAGATATAATATTAAAATAGTCCTTAGAAACTAGAACGATAGTATAATAAGCTAAGTTACTAAGGCCTAATATATATATTATATATTAGCTAGTTTCGTTACTACTAAGGGATTCCTATAATAAGTTAGCTATTACGCGAAGATAAGTAAGTAGTAATATATACCTTAGCGAGTTTTTTAAAGGCCTTATATAGGATGAAGACTATAATCTTATTAGAAGTATCTACCTCTAAGTCCTAATCTAAAGGTTACGCTAGTAATTCCGTAGGTAAAGCGGCTAGATAAATAATACTACTATTATTACCCTTATATAAAGGTATACTTAATAGCGTATTAGCGTAATAGCTACTAGAACGCGTATATAAGGGTAAAGTAGATATAGTAGGTATATTAGTATACGTAATATTCGCGTAAGGATCTATAGGTAGAATAGTAATATATACTAGCTCTTAGGAGCTAGGTACTATACCTAGACTAGTTAGCTTTACTTTACCTTTTTAAAACTCTAGATATACTAATAATTAGCTAATTACGTATAACGTATTATATAATAATTCTAAGTAGCCTTAGCATCCTCTTAAGGCGTTATATTACCTTTAAGGCGCTTTAAGTAACGAGATTAATTAGATACTATCGCGTAATAATTAGTTAAGCGTTTTAAACTAAGGACTTACTATAAACGTAATAACTTACTATTATTACTTAAGTAAGAGAGGGAAGATATAATAATAGGGGATTATTATTATAGGAAAAGTTAATATAAGGAAGATTAGTTATTATAGAAAGGGTAGTAGTAAAGAAGGTTAGTTAAACTATAACTCTAATAATAAGATATACCTAGTAGTTCTATACTTTACGCCCTTACTAAAATAACGCTAGTTAGTTATCTATATAAGTACCTAATAAGCTAACTTAGGCTTTCTATTAGGGGGGGAATATTATAATAGCTATTAGACGCGGCTATTAGACGTAACGTAATAGCTATTAGATGCTAGTAACGTAAGCATATTATAACTACGCCCTTACGCGATTACTTAATAAGCTAAAGATAATTATAACTAAGCTATATAAACTAGCTAAGCTATATAAGCTAGTAGTACTAATAGATAATAAATACTACTAAGGATATATAGCCTACTTAATAGCTAATAAAACTTCGTATAGTAATAAGAAGATTAATTTCTTATCTATTTTAATAATATAACTAAAGTAGTAATTTACGTAGTAAAGAGAGAGTTTAGTTCTTATTTTACTTCCTATATAAATATATATAGAAGATAGAAGAGTATATAGTATCTTCTATATTTATAATAATTAATAAGACTTTACTTAACTTTATCTCTTCTCTACTTAACTTTAATTAAGTTCTTTTAATTTTATATATATCTAACTAAGTAGATAGCCTTTAGGTAAAAGCCTATATATTAGCCGCTTAACGATTCGTAATATAAGGCTATAATAACGCTAATTATAGGCTAGAATATACCTAATAGTAGAACTATACCCTTAGGCTAGATAATATAATAACCTAATAGGTAGTACTACTACCTAACTCTATACTACTTAGTACCCCTAAGATAGCTACTTACTAATAGTCTAAGAATAGCCCTTCTAGAAAGGGGGATAGTATAATACTATAACTAAGATAGGGCCTAGAGAACTCTAACTAGAACCTAAAGGGGGCTATACTAGGATCTAAAGAGGGCTATATATATTAGTAAGGATATATAAATACCCTAAGAGATAAAACCTTAGTTTATAAGGTTTTATCTAGTATCTATACTAAATATATTATTATTATTTACCCTTAATTTAACTCCCTATAGTACTAAATCTTATATTTAAAACCTTTAACTACTATAGCTAGTTAAATTAAAAATAGCTTCTATAACTTATTTAGAAAGTATTAACCTAGAGGCTAGCTCTCTAGCTATAAACTAGCTAGTTAGAGGCTAAGAGACTACTAACTAGAGAATAGTCCTCCCCCTAGTTAATAAAGATACTTATATCGAAATATAGTCCCTAAATAATAGTAAGAGCTAGCTCTTAGCTACTCTAATACTAAATCTATACGTTATAACTATTAATAATAAAATTACGGCGCTCTTAGTAACGCTTAATTCTATAAATATAGAGGAGCTTACTAATATATACTAATAGGTTTAGGGGCTTTAGGAGATTAAATAAAGTCTCTTAGAGCTACCTATTATAACTCTAGTTAGGCCTAACTTATAACCTAATTTATAAGCTCCCTATTATAACCCTCTTAGCTTCCTTATTAAGGCCCCTATATCTAAGCTTATAAGCTTAGAGGTAAAGGATATAGACTTCTAGTTTTAGGCCCTAAATAACGTATTTAAGATATATAGCGTCTCTAAAGACTTAAGATATTAGTTATAATAGGCTACCTAGAGGTTAGCTATTAGTAAGATAAACCTATATAATAAGGTATTTATATAAGGTAGTAGGGTTAATACTACTATACTAACTAACCTAAAAAGGTATAGTAAGTAAGATAGTAGCTATCTTACTTAGTTAGTCTATATATTAGGGTAGTAGTATAATACTATCTCCCCCTTAGAGGAATATATCCTTATATTTAACCCGTTTAGCCGTAAAGTAGACGTAAGTTAGCGCTAATAGGGAACTAGTCCGCTAACGCGTAGGTACTAGGCTAGTTAGTAGATAAGGCTAACTAGTAGGTAGTATAATAAAGGCTATAATAGCTATAGAAACGCGGTATATATATATAGTAGTAAAATTATAGTACGTACTAGGGCGTATAGATTACGTAAGTACGCTACTTACTAATATATATACCCCTAAGTAATAATCTAAATTTAGCTTATACCTATAAGAGTAGTTTAACTAGGACTTAAACTAATAACCTCTAGGTAGGTATAAATCTTACTTACTCTATAAGGTAGTAGGGCTAATACTACTATACTAACTAACCTAAAAAAGTATAGTAAGTAAGATAGTAGCTATCTTACTTAGTTAGTCTATATATTAGGGTAGTAGTATAATAATTTAACGCCCTTAACTTAAAAATAAACCCCCTAGTCTACTTTAAAGACTCCTATATATTTATTATAGACTAGATCTAGGACCCTAATATATAGAGGTTTAAGATATATATAAAGTTCTTTAATATAACTTAAATAAAGAGGTAAGAGTTTAAAAGCCTATAGTCTATACTAGAGGCTAAGGAGTAACATCTTAAGTTTAAGATTATTAATAAAGAGTACCGCGTTATATACTAGTTCTTATAGGTATACCTAATCTTATATACTAAGCTAACTAAGATAAGTACTAAGAGTTATATAAAGACTAAGTATAATATATTTACTAAAGTTAAGAAGGTAGAGAAGCTTCTAGGATAGATATCCCTAAAGGGCGACCCTAAAGGGGCGCCTAAAAGAGGCTAGTTTAAACCTAGCTTAGTACCCCTCTAGAGGCTAAGGTCTAAGAAGAAATACTAGAGCTCTCTATCTAGGGGCGCGGCTAATAAAGTAACCTAATAGGGAAGTAGGCTAAAGAACTATTAGACTAGTAATTAGTACTAAAAGAGTAGTACTCTCTAGCTAAGAAGAGACTAACTACTACTAACTAATAAAAAGTCGGAAAAAGGTATGCCCTAGTTATATACCTAAGAGTATCTTAGTAACTAGAGTAGGAGAATTAATAAAGAGACTATTAAGTAATATATAACTTATTAGTAGTTTATATTATATATAATATAGCTACTAGGACGTACTCTCTAATAGCTCTTATTAATAATAGAGCTACCCTAAACCTAGTTTAGAGGTTAGTAGCTTAGAATAAGGGCCTAGTTCCTACCTAAGAGCTACCTAGTTACTACCTAAATACTATCTTAGCTAATAGATCTTCTCTTATCTTAGAACTAGCCTATTAGCTTACTATAACTATATAAGATAATTAAGGTTAGAGCTAAGCTATAGGCCTCTAACTATTCTAGGAGAGCTAAGATATAGTATTTAAACTTATTCTTAGTCTAGAATAGATTTCTAAGACTAAATACTATTTTAAGTACTTCTAGAGATATAGACCGTCTTTCTTCTAGACTAATCTAGACTATAAATCTATAATTAAATAAGTATTATTAGAGGAATTAAGAAAGGAGGTTAGCTCTAAGGGATATATCTATAGTACCTAGACCTATAGGTCTATAGTATAATAACCTTAGTAGGTTAGCTATCTAGGTTATAGTAGAACCCTATAGGGTATATAATTACTAGTAACTACTAGTTACTCTAATAAGGGTAGTTACGCTCTATATCTAGTAGCCTATATAGGTACTAGTAGAAGCCTAATCTAGAGCCTCCTAGAGTAATATACTAAATTTAATAATATCTTTAATAGTAATCTTACTAGTATATTAGCCTAGAACTTAGTATATAACTATATAATTAATCTTAAGGATAGTAGAATACTACTATAGTTACCTATATATAACCTATCTAAGAGAGAATTAAGTATCCTTAGAGAGTACCTAGAAAAGGCGCTATATCTTAGATAGATTAGACTAAGTAAGTTACCTATAGAAGTCCTAATCCTCTTTATATCTAAGGCTAATAGAACCCTACGTCTTTATATAGTCTACTAGAAACTTAATAAGCTTACTATTAAGAACTACTACTCCTTACCCCTAATTAGGGAGCTAATAGACTATATATTAGGGGCTACTATATATATAAAGTTAGACCTCTATAACGCCTACTATAGACTCTAGATTAAGGTAGGAGATAAGTAGAAGATAGCCTTTAAGACGTATTATAGCTACTATAAGTATCTAGTTATACCTTTTAGGCTAGCTAATACTTCTATATCTTTCTAAGTATATATCTACTAAGCCGTAACTAGGCTTCTAGATTCTATCTATATTATCTATCTAGATAATATTCTTATATACTCCCTAAATAAGGTAGACTATATATAGTACGTAAAGTAAATCTTATAATATCTATAGAAATAGAAACTATATACTAAAATCTTAAAGTACGTATTCTATATAAAACGTATCGAGTTCCTAGGGTTTATAATTACCTCTAATAGCGTCTAAATAGACTCTAAGAGGGTCTAGACTATTAAAGAATAGCTAGAACTATAAAGCTATAAGAATATCTAAGTATTCCTAGGCTTTACTAACTTCTATTACTAGTTTATCTAGAACTACTCTATGCTAACCTAACCCCTATATAAACTCCTATAGGAGGCTAGTTAGGCCCTAGCTAGCGCCTTATTAGATACTATAGAAGTAAAGAATAAAAAGACTAGAAAGGGGCCTATAAGATAGTAATAACCCTAGTACTAGCTAGAGGCCGCCTAGATAGCCTTTAATAGCTATAAGTAGTCTTTCTAGAAGGCCTCCTACTATAGTACTATAATCTAAAGCGCCTACTAATCCTAATTATAGATATATCTAACTATATATATAGGAATACTCCTATAGCTAGCTATTAGTAGTAATAGGGCTACCTATTAGTACCTAATTACCTACTACTTACGTAAATTTATTACTATAGAGGTATAGTATAATACCTATAATAAAGAATTACTTATAATTATAGAGTACTTTAAGATATAGTAGTACTATCTAGTATATATACCCGCCCTAACGTAAGTTCTTATAGATTATAATAACCTCTACTATTTTATAGATACTAAACGCCTAACTATAAGGTAGGCTAGGTATATAGAGTTATTAGTAGAATTTAACTTTAAGATTAGCTATAAACCTAGCTTAAGTAACTCTACTAATAGTTTATCCTACTACCCTAACTACGTAAAGGGCTTTAAAGAAGTAGATAAATAGCTAGTATTAGATATACTATTACCTACTCTATAATAGAAGCTCTAAGTAAAAGACCTTAAGGAGTTACTAGGTAATACTATACCCCTAGTTACTAGCTAGATAGACGCGTTATAGTATCTACTTAGAGTAGAGGCTCTAGTAAAGCTACCCTTAAAATAAGTCTAATAATATAAGTAATATCCCCTTATAGTATCCTTACTTACTAGTATTAGCTTAGTACTAAGTCTAATTACTTACTAGTATTAGCTTAGTACTAAGTCTAATACCTTACTAAGAAGTAGTAGTAGCTACTCTTAGTAAAATAGTATATACTAACCCCTCTAAGTCCCTCCTCTAGCTACTTCTAGATAGCTAGAGAAAGAACCCTCTATCTTAGAAGATCTATATAGATAGCGTAATAGAGGTAGATAGTACTAGAAAGGGGTATTCTATAGACTTCTAAGGTCTTATCTACTAGAATAGTAAAATATAGGTACCTAATAGTACCCTACTACGTAGTAAGATCTTTATATAGAACTATAACGACCTAGTAGGTAGATACTTTAGCGTTAAACGCATAATAGAGATTATTAGCTATAAATACTAGTAGCTAATACTAGCTAAAGACGTAACTATATATATAGAAAACTATAATACCTACTAGTAAAATAAGCTACGGTAGTATAAGCTATATAGGCTCCTTAAACTAGTCTAAAGACCTATAATATCCTAGTAATATTTTATAATAGATTTTATTATAGACCTTCTAGCCTTCTAGAACCTATTAGGATATAAATATAACGCTATCCTAGTTCTAGTAGATAGGTTTATAAAATATATATAGTACTTTTCTATATAAATAACTATAAGTATAGATAGCTTAGATACTCTTATCTAGTATAAGGTTATTATAGTAACTAGGTACCTAATTAATATTATCTTAGACTAGAGTAGTCTATTTATAAGTAACTACTAGAGTACGTTCTACTACTACTTAGAAATTATCTAAAAGTTAAGTATAGCGTTCTACCTATAGACTAATAGGTAAACTAAGCGCTAAAACTAGAAGCTAGAGGCGTACTTATATATATATATTAACTATAAATAATTAGACTAGGCCTTATATCTATAGGAGGTAGTCTTTACCTATAATAGTAAAGTCTACTTAATAACTAAGTTTACTCTAATATATCTAGCCTATAGCTAGATATCTAATCTCCCTAATAGTATACTAGATACTATACCCTAGATAGGGGGGGGGAACTAATAGGACTACTATAGGGTACCTAATTAATAATAAAGGGGTTACTATAGACTCTAATATTATAGTAATAATAGACTCTAAGTAAGCTAAGTAGGTAGAGAGCTATCTCTACTAGCTAACTAAAATATATAAGAAGACTAAGGAGTATATAGAGTATACCTAAGTACTCTAGACTAAGTATACTAACTATTACTAATTAGATAAATAATTTAATATAGGAGAAAGAGTACTTCTTTTATTAAAGAATATCTATACTAAATAACTAATAAAGAAGTTAGATATCTACTATCTAGGCCCTTACCCTATTATCTAATAATATAGTAGGCTAATATATAAATTAGACCTTCTACTAAGTATAGTAAGGATCTACCTAATATTCTATATCTCTTTACTAGAACTCTATTAGGGCCTAGTAGATACTAAACTCTAACCTATTAAGATTAATAATAAGGGTAATAAGTACTAGGAAGTAGAAACTATTATTAACTATAAACTTACCCCTAGAGAGGTATAGTACTACGTTTAGTAGGTAGACTATAGAAATAAATTTAATAAATAGATATATAAGGACGGTCTAGATAACTACTAAGAAATAATAGATATATATAAGTCTACCTATAATATTTTAAAAAACCTAGCTAAATATAAGTAGATAGTATCTAAAGGGGCGACTAATAGGCTAGCCCTAGTAGGCTCTATAAAGTAAGAATAAGGACGATCTCTAGAATCCTAAAATAAACCTAAAGAGGTAATAGTAGTAGTAGGGAGCCCCCTTAGGACCCTAATAGACTCTAATAATACTCTATAGAAACTAGAAAATAACTTAGATAATAGCCTAAGTAATAATATAGATATATTAACTTAAAGAGGAGTATAGAAAGGATTATAGATAGTAATAGGTAAGAGTAAGTTTAGTTAGGGTTAGGGTTAGGGTTAGGGTTAGGGTTAGGGTTAGGGTTAGGGTTAGGGTTAGGGTTAGGGTTAGGGTTAGGGTTAGGGTAGGG